>NC_057807.1:598523168-598536029 GCF_018294505.1 Triticum aestivum
AAGGGTTTCCTTCTTTCTTAGAAAACTTCATTTGTTTGATTTTTTTTTCTTACGGAAGTGTAATAGCAATGCCAAGAATTCATTCTTCCTTCAACTTCATTTTTTGATTTTTGTTTTGATTTTTATTTCATTTTTTGATTGTGTTTTAGTTTTCATTTTCTTTTCTTTTGTAAGGGTAATGCCAATGTCTCTAATCCATTACTTTTTAGAAAACATTTTTGAGAAAATTTCACTATTATATGCTTATTTTGTATATTGTAATAATACATTTTATGTGTATACTGTGTGCAATTTTTTCCATTAATTCTTCTTAAAGGGTAATATCACTGTTACCAATTTATTCATTATTAGAAACTTCTTTTATGCATAAATTCCACTTCTATATGCTTATTCTTGCATGTCATAGAAATGCATGATTTTTGTGTGAATAGTGTGCATTTTTTTTCATTTTGTGCATTAACTAATTCATTCTCCATTATAAAACTTCAACATTTATTTGTTCATCAATTGGTTGTTGTTTTGCATTGGCCCAAGAAGTGTTGTGGGCTTGTGTTGGTTTGTATGGGAAAATGGCTTAAGTTGCGGTATAACACTGAAATTGACTTAAACATGTTTTTGTTCAGTCGATTGTCGATTGATTAGTAAACGAATGACCCAAATCCTAAAATCAGGCAACTGCTCTGTAGCCAGTCCCTTCTTGAACAACAACTTGCAGGAAAAAAATAAAACAAACTTACAGAAAAAAAGGCCTTGCTTGAAATGTGACATTCTTTTGATGAAGAGAAAGATCGTTACGAAGATTAGACAAGGCCGGTATTGTTCAGTTTCAGGAGATCAACATTCCAAACGGCCTAGCCGGAGAAACATAGTTGGCACATGTTGCTTAGGGGCGTTGATCGATGGAAGTTGGAACATTGACGGACTACAGCCCTCCGATCCGAATTAATTGACGCAGCCCCTATACAATTATTAAACTCGAGCTTTTCTTTTCCTTTTATTTTGCGAATAGTAATTTCTTCTCTTACCGCAAACTGAATGAAGTATACATGAAGCCGATGGACACCTTATCACCGATGAACACCCTTCGATCAGTGGTGGTGCTGAGGGTTGGATCCTCCAGGACTGAGCCTCTTGGAGGTCCCATAGACGACCAGATCGGTGATCTCTTGCTGTGGCCGCACAGCAGCCGTGGTGCTCGCCACCGCCGTTGCCTGCAGGCCGCCACCGCTGTCGACGTCCTCGAGCTGCCTACGGTGGTGCAGCGGGCAGCGCCCGGCCAGGAGATCCGCCGGGGAGGAGCCGACGAGGAGGACGACGACCAAGCAGACGCAGAAGCACGGGAGTAGCCTCATCATTAAGCTCGTCCGTACGTACTTGATCAGTTGATCTGCAAATTGTGGCTACACCTAAACTGCCGTGATGCTTATGTATCTGCAGGTTAATTAGCAGGAGACGAGCATTTATAGGCTAAATATGAACACTACGCTACGCTAGGCGGTGCAGTGCTGGGCTGCTAAAAGAAATGGAAAAGCTAGCTGGTATGACCTGAAGCGCTCAATGCACTAGCTAGCAAACCCTTTTCATCTTGACCATGCGTTCTTGTTTTGAATAATAAGCTGAAGTGCTCTTTCTACATGGATAGTGGTTGACAACGTGAAAGGTCAAAGCAAAAGAGCACGCGACGCACTTTTGTCTCCGTTTTCTTCGACTTTCTAGGGGCGCGACAAGATGTCATTTCAGGTACCCGTCTGATGGGGTTTGCAATTGAATACTTGAATTCGATAGTAGTATTGCTTTGCGCATTAAGCTTGGCTATATGCATTGAGCCTGTTGTATTAGTTAGGCTGAGGTTAGATTAGAGTTTACTTGTTCGATCAAAACGATAGTGATGGCAACCGCGAGGGTCAAGAGTGAGACATACCTGCCGAAAACCGACGCAGGACCTACCAGTTGTCTATCTTGGGTCATGGATGATCATATGGTTCACTCACATTCAAGTGATCTTCCAAGGTAAGCACGTACGTCAATTGTAATGCCACCCTTGCATGAATGCTCCATTCAGTTGTGCAGCCGTGTGTTATCCTGCATTAGTTTTTGTATTTACCCTAAGAACGGGAATATTATAAGCTCGCCGGCGCCGGCCCTAATGCAGTTGGCACTTGGCAACGGCAGGCTTTCAATCCATTGGAAGAGCTTGCACAAAGGACTCTCAATGCTTCGGTTAGACACTAATATAAGGCCTGTTTGGAACAAAGAATTTTAATAGGAATTTTATAGAAATGATATCCTTTAGAAAATTTTACTATGATGCCTTTGGCTTATGGAATTGTCTTTACAAATTCGTATAGGAATCCACCCTTTCCTTTATACTTTGGAGGATTCTAACCGTTCTCTCAAACAATGTGACATGCGCCTTTATCTACCCTCTTTTCTCTTGAACAAATAAATGTTCTACGAATTTTTGGTGGATCATACAAATAGCTAAGGGCAACTCCAATGTCATACTACATTAAAATGGACACGTCAAATGCGGACACATTCGGACGTGTCAGCGGACAGCAGATAGGGGGTGGCCATCAATCAGTGCACCAAATATCTGCGGACACATTCGGACGTGTCAGCGGACAACAGATAGGGGATGGCCATCAATCAGTGCACCAAATGTCCGCCCCTTTTAAGAAAAACAGAGTAAAACTAAATAAAAAATGCCCGCCATGCTACCTTGCTGTGAATCATCGTTTCGATAGCAATTCGACTGTTTTTTTCAAATTCAACAATACACCTCGAAAGTGGCCTTAATCTCAACCTTTATCTTCTCAAGTTTGAACTTGTTCATCGAAACATGTTGTTCACCCAGATAGGTTGCCCCTTGAGTTTCATCCAACAATGCTTCAATGTGAATGGCTTGCCTTCCCATTTCGTACACCGCCACAACGCATCCGGGTTACAATTACGTGATTGTCAAGTTTCAACATTGAGTGAATCAACAAATTAACCAACACGTAGAGCAGCAAGAAGCAAAACTTATGATCTCCATGATTGGTGTGCCCGTTAGCCACATTCTTTCCACTTGTGCAACCACACAACAATACTTCATGATAACGTTTGAAATGGGTACAACCAAAGGAGTAGCGACTTTGCATTGCGATCATAGATCACATCCAAATTATAGGGCGTGTAGTGCTTGTGCTCATGAAACCAAGAATGCACATATTACCAGAATATCGTGCCATTTTGCCTCATGCCAACAAAACCCGCACTTGTGGCCAACCACTTATCGCACGACAATGCATCATTCCTCACTAGTTACCCTGCCATCATGCTTGATTCATGTTAAACAAGGAGAAAGTAAAAAAAAATCCCAATAGCATTTGGCCGAACATTTGCCAGATGTGGTGTCCACCATGGACGGCGTTGGCAGGGGGCATCTGCCATGAATCTTTCACTAACAAAACTTCTAAGCATCAACTACAAGGAGTAATCAACACCACAAACTACACTCAACAAATGATCTGAAAAGTTTATAGATCACAAAGATGGGGTGAAGGGAGTTGATGAAGACGAAGGTGACGATGAAGATGTTGATGGAGACGATGATCACATTGATGATCAGAGTGTTGGTGATGACGATGACTTCGGATTCCCCTCCCGGACCTCCAGCACAATCAGTCCGCCAGAGGGCAAAAGTGATCCGCCTCAAAGGGACGGTGGAAAAATCTCAGATTAAATCTACAAAATTATTAGGCCAGAATATAAATTATAGCCAAAGGACTTGGAGGGGCGACAACCAGGGCCTACACCACGCGTCCAGGGGCGCGTTGCCAGGTCGTGTGGATCCGTAGTGGCTCCCCTCTGGCCTCACTTTTGGCTCCTGCTTCTTTTCTTCCGAAAATAGTTCAGTAAAAATTCCAACCTTTTTGGAACTCCAAAAAAATAGTTTTTCTTTTGCCTTTGTTCCAATTGTCTGATAATTTCTCTCTCAGTGTATTACATGCAAACTAAAAGGAAAATGGCATTAGAATTAAGCAATAATGTGAAATTATCAGATAAAGAGAATATTATAATAAAAAATAGTGATGCAAAATGGACGTATTACACCTCACCCATATGAACCCCTCACGCATGGCACAACTTTGCCTAGGGTTTGGACCCGCAATCACCACATACACACCGGTATGAACCGAGCGACGCGAGTACATTTTTTTACCCAACAGATAAGAAAGGCAACAACCCCATTCAATGGTATCACATACCCGAAACATCAACCCAACAATCAAGTAACAGTCACAACAGTACGAAGAAAGCGTGCACAAAAACCACAAAACCGATTCAAATGGCCCCCATGAGGATGCGGTCAAGACGCTGAACGCGTCACTTAGAACAACACTCACACCTTAGTAGCAAGAGAATAGAGCACCACGACAGAACAACGCAAGAGCAAAAAAATAAGAACACATGCCCGTCAAAAACCAAGTCAAACAAAACAAAGGTGATGTACCAACGCAACCGGAATATTCCGAAGAACAAAGAACATACGCATCGCAAACAAACCTAAATGGAATAGAAAATGAAGAAATGTGCATGTACCAAATTAAACAAAACAGTCACACTAGCAAGAAAGAGAAGAGCACACGGTTAAAACCGATCCAGGCCCGATGATGCACCGATCGAAAACAGACGGGTAAGACCAGCAACAAGCCACCGAATACCTGCACAAACAAACACCAACTTGCACCCAACGTGATAAAGGGGTTGTTAATTCCTTCACGGTTATTTGCAAAGTGAGATCTGATAGAGATGGATCAACGGTAAAGTAATATTTTTGGTTTATGAAACGGAAAGTAAAAGATTGCAAGGAAAATAAATAGGAAACTAAAAGTGTAGATCGGAAACTTGTATGGTGAAAATAGAAGATTATATGATGGAAAATAGACCCAGGGGCCATAGTTTTCACTAGAGGCTTCTCTCAAGATATAAATTATTACGGTGGGTGAACAAATTACTGCCAAGCAATTGATAGAAAAGTGCAAAGTTATGACGATATCTAAGGCAATGATCATGAATATAGGCATCACGTCCGTATCAAGTAGACCGAAATGATTCTGCATCTACTACTATTACTCCACACATGACCGTTGTCCAACGTGCATCTAGAGTATTAAGTTCATAAGAATAGAGTAATGCTTTAGGCAAGATGACATGATGTAGAGGAATTAACTCAAGCATTATGATAAAACCCCCATCTTTTTATCCTCGATGGCAACAATACAATACGTGTCGGTTGCCCTTCTGTCACTAGGATCGAGCACCGCAAGATTGAACCCAAAGCTAAGCACTTCTCCTATTGCAAGAAAAACCAATCTAGTTGGCCAAACCAAATCAATAGTTCGAAGAAACTTGCGAAGATATCAAATCATCCATATAAGAATCCAGAAAAGATTCAAATAATATTCATAGATAAGCTGATCATAACTCCACAATCCATCGGATCTTGGCAAACACACCATAAAATAGCATTACATCGAATAGATCTCCAAGAACATCGAGGAGAACTTTGTATTGAGAATCAAAGAGAGAGAAGAAGCCATCTAGCTACTAGCTATGGACCAATAGGTCTGTGGTAAACTACTCACACTACTAGGGAAAACCCTAGTAGTAGCGCTTGAAATATGCATAGCAGTAGCGATGGGTCCAGCGCTACTGCTATCGCGCTACAGCTAAACCCTAGTAGTAGCGCTGGTAGGCAGCGCTACTGGTAAGTATTGTTAGCAGTAGTGCTTCCCGGACCGGCGCTACTGATAACTATCTATAGCGCTTGTTCGGATGATGCGCTGCTGCTAAGCCAGCGCTTCTAGTAGGTGCTTTCCAGCGCTACTGCTAATATTCCTGCTTTCACATATTTGCACCCCTCTACGTATTTGTGATGTATTTATACAGACTCTATACAATAGTTTCATCACATCATACTAAACATACACTATTCTCACATATCATAGACATACAGTAGTCATGTCATACCATCATCATCATCATCATTCAACACAAATATCATCACATCTCGAAAATAGCGATACACAAGTGTGATCATGTCATGTCTCGAATAAGTGCAACTGCATGGTCATGGCACACACACAAGTTTCATAATCTCGATCTAAACCATGATGTAGAAGAGAAGAGCGATCAACATGAGCAAGAGCGTGACTATGTAGTACCGGCGGTCCCGCCCCTGCTCATGCTGGAGTGTCCACCTCAAGTAACTACTTTCCGCTTCGGCTCTGGTGTCGAACCCTCTGTGGCTAGCACCCTGGTACTTGTGCACCTGGGCCTGAGCGGCTGGCCAGTGGTCGTAAACTCCTGGAACCCTCCCAACATACACGGCGTAGTAGTCCTTCGCCATCTCTGATCTATGTACCTGCATCATGAGTTGATGAATTGAATGATAATATGCAACATAATGTACTTAAGAAAACAAAGAGGCATGATTAGCAAAATAAAAGCAACCAGTAGTAAACATAAATGACGAAGTTCCTCATACCCAAACTAATTAACTAGAGTGATCTACGCTAGTTCAGGACCATGATTTAGTTACATCACATAGTTTTGTCGTGCATAATTTCAAAGTTTTGCCATAGAAAGACAGTAATGACACATTGTCATTGACAATCAGTCCTCCATGTCGGTGGTCCAATCTTCATAGTCAGGGAGGAAGCACCCAAGCTTCATGAAAGGCTTCAGGTCCAGACGCTGAGCGACTAGCAGTGCTCGGACATCAAACCGTGCGATTGGCCCATGGTAGAACATCCCCGTTGGTTCGAGGACTTGCTTCATGATCACTTGGGCAAGTTCACACTATACGTGATAAAACACAGCTCGGGTTCGATGATCCGGTGTCTTTCATATGCTTGTGGCCCAGTAGACAATCTCGGCATCTTCGGTAGTAGCTGACATGCGAAGGCGTTGATTATCCCTTCTGTACTCCATCAGGTGATGCATGAGGTAGAATCCATCAGCCCTACTGGTGTGCGGTTGCTGGATGCAGCAGAAGTCGGTCTTATGGTGGAAAACCAGCCCGTTCTTCCTGTGCCTTTTCACCTTGATATATCCACCAGACAGGCTGAAGGTTAACACGGCACTATCGAGAACACTCTTTACGTGCGTGTAATCCTTTTTCTTGAGGTTCTTTGATGAGTCCAAGTACATAGCATGGGAGTATTCCGGGTACAGAACGATGAGGACGGCACCGCCCCCGCTGCGCAAATTAAGTACACCTCAAATTAGCCTCCATGCTTGCAAAGGAATGATTAACACGTACGAAAGGATATGCGCGTATGACTTACTAGGGATGATAAGGCAGGAGAATCGCTTCCTTGTCCTTATTAGCGATCATGAATTCGCCGAGGTACTTGCTCGCATAGTCATGGTGCTCTTTGCAAACTGCCAAGAAGCTCTCGTGCATATAGTATGGGTCCGCGACGCAGATATATTTTATTTTCTCGATCCTGATGAAGTAGTTGAGATACAGCGCATACATGCGGATGAAATGGAAATCCAGCTTGGTCATGTGGAACATGTCATAGATGTAGTCAAATTGCAGGATGAACTGACTCCTGGGCCAGGTCTCGACGTACAACTTCCCACCCGACACCTGAGCCGCGTAAAGCGGGTATCCTGGTTCTTTCGTGATTAGAAGGCTTTTTCTCTCTGGCCAGCACATCTTCATAGAGTCTCTTTAGATAATTGTTAAGTATGTGATCTAGCACTTTGGCAGGTAGGATCGGCTCGCCGGCGACATGGAAACACGTTTACCTTCGACAGGTATTCTATCTACCACCCGGGGCTTCAGAGGTGGCTGGCTGCTTGAAGCACCTATGGCGTTTTTAGGGCCTTTCCTGGGCGGTCTCTTCCTTTGCTTCTTGGCGGGTGGCGGTAGTGAGCCCATCGTACCTTCCCTAACCACCACCCCCAGTGTCGTCAGGCTAATCAGTGGACGACCCTCGGTGTTTTGCTAGGTAGGGGCGGCATCTGGAGGCGTCTACTACGAGGATCGCTTGAAGAGAGACTTTTTACATTCCGCCTTAGGACGTTTCGGCTCTCGCAAATCAGGCAGCATCAAATCATCATCTCCATGCTCATAGCCTGAGTCTTCGTCGTCCTGAGTCATCAATCCTCCATCATCATAGGCAGTATTGAAATACTTGTCTGGGTCATCATCATCATCCTCCATGTCATCATCAGCATTTGCTTCTTCGACAGCGGGGGTGACATGATCTGGCACTAATGGAGGCTCTCCCTCGTGTCGTATGCTACCACTCGCCATGATAGGTGCAGGTAATTTGGTAGGTGGGGTGGTGTGCATACCTTCTTGAGAAGGTGGCATTGGCGTGATGCTGGGCGCCTCGAGACGAAGAAGAGACTTCGGCCAAGGCAAGAACCAGATCTTGCATGCGCCAATCATCTTAGGGGTCTCGTCGTCGTCATCGAATGGTACCGGAGGAGGCAAATCCTCGAAGGCCGCTAAGACACTGGCCACGTTAACCTTGAAGACGCCATCAGGCATCTCTCAATTGTGGAACATGCGGTCCTTCGGCTTCATGATCGTTGCCTTTCCCACAACCACCTTCTGGCCCTTGATGTCGTAGAGTAGGGTGCACTGGGTGTCGTCGGCCTACGAAGGAGACATGTTTGCGAAGTCAAACATCTAAAAGGCAACTGAAATGAAAGACTATAGACATGTTGGTGAAAATGGTATGATGCGTAATTACCATGAGGGCGTCGAGCTCAGCCAGCGACGAAGGCCCGCCGAGCATGCTAGAGACGGAGGTCAGGCTGTTATGAATAGGAACGGGACCTTTTGCGGTTGCTTGGGCAGGTGTTGGTGCTGTGGTGTTCGCCGAATTTCTCCCGACAAAGCTGGGAAGGGGAAAGTCCTTCGGCCGTGCATTTGGATTGCTCTTCGACCAATTGAAAATTGCCGGAATCAAGCTGGTGATACGTCCATTTTGCATCATTCTTTTATATCAATATTTATTGCATTATGGGCTGTTATTACACGTTATGTCACAATACTTATGCCTATCCTCTCTTATTTATCAAGGTTTATATGAAGAGGGAGAATGCCGGCAGCTAGAATTCTGGGCTGGAAAAGGAGAAAATATTAGAGACCTATTCTGCACAACTCTAAAAGTCCTGAAACTCCAAGAAAGTAATTTTTGGAATTAATAAAAAATATTGAGCGTAAGAAGTTCCAGAGGGGGACCACCCACCATCCACGAGGGTGGGGGCGTGCCCTAACCCCCTGGGCGCGCCCCCTGCCTCATGGGCCCCCTGGCAGCCTTCCGGTGACCATCTTCGGCTAAATGAAGTCTTTTACCCTGAAAAAAACATAAGCAAGCTTTCGGGACGAAACACCGCCGCCACGAGGCAGAACCAATCTAGGGCTCCGACGGAGCTGTTCTGCCGGGGAAACATCCCTCCGGGAGGGGGAAATCATCACCATCGTCATCACCAACGGTCCTCTCATCGGGAGGGGGTCAATCTCCATCAACATCTTCACCAGCACCATCTCCTCTCAACCTAGTTCATCTCTTGTATCCAATCTTTGTACCCAAACCTCAGATTGGTACAGGTGGGTTGCTAGTAGTGTTGATTACTCCTTGTAGTTGATGCTAGTTGGTTTATTCGGTGGAAGATCATATGTTCAGATCCTTTATGCATATTAATACCCCTCTAGTTATGAACATGAATATGATTTGTGAGTAGTTACGTTTGTTCCTGAGGACATGGGAGAAGTCTTGCTATAAGTAGTCATGTGAATTTGGTATTCGTTCGATATTTTGATGTGATGTATGTTGTCTCTCCTCTAGTGGTGTTATGTGAACATCGACTACATGACACTTCACCATTATTTGGGCCTAGAGGAAGGCATTGGGAAGTAATAAGTAGATGATGGGTTGCTAGTGACAGAAGTTTAAACCCTAGTTTATGTGTTGCTTCATAAGGGGCTGATTTGGATCCAGATGTTTCATGCTATGGTTAGGTTTACCTTAATACTTTTTTTGTAGTTGCGGATGCTTGCAATAGGGGTTAATCATAAGTGGGATGCTTGTCCAAGAAAGGGCAGTACCCAAGCACTGGTCCACCCACATATCAAATTATCAAAGTAACGAACGCGAATCATATGAGCGTGATGAAAACTAGCTTGACGATAATTCCCATGTGTCCTCGGGAGCGCTTTTCTCTATATAAGAACTTGTCCAGGCTTGTCCTTTGCTACAAAAAGGATTGGGCCACCTTGCTGCACCTTATTTACTTTCATTACTTGTTACCCATTACGAATTACCTTATCACAAAACTATCTGTTACCGATAATTTTAGTGCTTGCAGAGAATACCTTGCTGAAAACCGCTTGTCATTTCCTTCTGCTCCTCGTTGTGTTCGACACTCTTACTTATCGAAAGGACTATGATAGATCCCCTACACTTGTGGCTCATCAGCTGGCCACCGCGTCAGTGACCAACCCACTGACTACCCCAAGCAACTCTTCTTTGGTCTCAGCTTTGGTCTTATTGACCGCAATCGCGACCTTCTCGTCGATGCTCTGCTGAGTGACGACCAACCATCTCTTCCTTCTTTCCTCTACTCCTCGGGGTAGCACGTCTTCCACGAGGCGCCATCTCCGACGCCGTGCACACGTCCATAGGACGGCGACATGTCCACCGGGACCTTTTTCAGTATGTTCAGGGCCCGGTTGAATGGGGTGTCCCACTTGGGCCTCGCCGACGACTGTGATGACTCGTTGCTTTCGGCTGCCTTTTGGTGCTGCTCTTTCTGCAAAAGGAACGCGGATGGTTTACTAATGTGACAAAACTTGCAGTCGAATTGATTGGTAGCGAATATGATAATATGGTAATATAACAATTACCAGAAGTCTCATGAACTCCCTCGCGTTCGGGTCCGTGTAAAAGATCTTTCTGACTTTGTCCCACTTGTACCGGGCCCAGATCCAGCCATGCTCCAGTGGGTCAGTGAACTCCGCCAATGGGTCTGGTATTCCGAGACTTTCACGTTCGGCGTCCTCCTTGGCCCATATGTGCCTCTTCCCCTCATAACCACGGCTTCCGAGGTGGTGGGGAGGCATGTTCCTAGCCTTGAGCGCCTTCATTTTCTCCGCCCTTGCCTTGACTTTTTCTTTACCGCAATTCTCCTTGAATTTTGCAAAGTCCTCTTCTATTATTGTCGGATTATCAGCATGAATCTTGGACCACGGTTCATTCTTCGCAATCGCTTTTTTCACCCAAACTTTCCAGGAGGACAAGTCGTTGGTGAACATCACCATCGCCTTGTCATTTATCTTTCTCATGGCAACGTCATCCCACAGCTCTTTATATTTGCCTTCATCCCGGCCGGGGAACAGGAACCTATTGTGCAAGTTCTTTAGGAGCACGTGCTCCATATGTGGTATCTGCTTCAACCTCTTGTTGTTGATGTTGGCGGTTTCCCTGGGGATGCATCCAAGTTGATTTCCCCAGCACAAGCGCGCTTCCTCCGGCGCCGTTGGCTCTAACTTCTTGGGGTGCATCTCCGTGATCACAATTTGTCTGATGCCAAGCTCGTTTGGTCTTCGTTTCCTCTTCTTCTTCGGTGCTTTACCGGCTATGACATCATTGTTGCTGTTCTCGAGGGCGGTGTCGGTGTTGGTGCCAGTGCTGGTGCCGGTGTCAGCATCGGTGTCGGGGTTGGGGCCACTACCGCCACCATGCAACCCCATCTGGTGTTCGTCTAGGTAATCAAAATAGTGATTTGCTGCTTTGATGGGGTCTGCAAGGTGAGCAGAACCACCCACGACTTTGGCGTCGTTAGACATGTTTCCTATTCAACAATTGTAAATAAAAGATATAATGAAGAGAAAAAGGGGCCTATATTTGGTCAGAATGGTGATTCATTCCCCTTCAGGCAAATACCGGGTACTCCATATGTCCTAGTTTCTAGCATGAAATTTTCGGCATGACCTTTGCTAAAAAGTGGACATATGGAGTGCCTGAAATTTGCCGGAATGGAAATGAATCAACATTCCGGCAAAACATAGGCCACTTGGATATTTTTCGACATTCAACCAACATTAATTGCAAAACCAACATATAGCATTAATGACATATATCATTCAAGCAAAAGCATGCTTGTACTTAAATGCACAAAAATCACAAAAATAGCTACAAACTTGCTCAAACTTGCTCCTAGGGTTCATACATATCTAACTTGCTCAAAATGTTGCTAACTTTGCTAACTTTGCTACTTTTTTAAAAAAAATTGCCACTGTTTTTTATTTGCTACTGTTTTAATACCTAATTTTTTTGCTACTATTTTTTTAAATTGCTACTATTTTTTAAACTTTGCTACTATATTTTAAATTTTTTTGCTACTGTTTTTTTAATTTTCTACTGTTTTTTTATTTGCTATTGTTTTTATACCTAATTTTTTTGCTACTTTTTTTTTAAATTGCTACTGTTTTTGTAAACTTTGCTACTGTTTTTTAATTTTTTTGCTACTGTTTTTTATATCTAAATTTTTGCTAACTTGCTACAAAAGTTTGCTAGCTTGCTAATATTTGCTGCCAAAAATTGATAACTTGCTAAAAAACAAAAAACAAAAATTAGCTGCTGCCCTAATTTGCTAACTTTGCTAACTTGCTAAAAAATGCTAACTTTGCTAAATTTGCTAACTTGCTAATATTTGCCATAAAATTTGCTAATATTGCCATAAAATTTGCTAAATTTCCCCTAAAATTTGCTACTAGTTAGCTACTGCATTTGCTAAATTTGCCCTACCTAATTTAACCCTAAATTGAAAACCTAGATGGGGACG
>NC_057807.1:598536453-598581382 GCF_018294505.1 Triticum aestivum
GGCAACGATGGCGGCGCGGGCGACGACAACAAAGAGGAGGAGGAGAGGTGGGATAGGGGGGGGGGGGACTTTGCAAAATTTTGAGCCCGCGCGGGCGGTGGTTAACTCAAAATAGCAGTAGAGCGCTATAGCTAACTTAGCTATAGCGATGGTTCCTAGACCAGCGCTATTGCTAAGTATTCCAATTTTATTTTCTTATTTCTAAAATACAAGTAACAGTAGCGCTGGGTTAGGAACCAGCGCTATAGCTACTAACTTAGCTATAGCGCTGGTTCCCTAAACCAGCGCTACTGCTAAGTATTCCAATTTTATTTTTTTATTTCTAAAATACAAGTAGCAGTAGCACTGGGTTAGGAACCAACGCTATAGCTAACTTAGCTATAGCGCTTTTTCCTAACCCGGCGCTACTGCTACATTTCTTTTTATTTTTTAAGTTTCTGTTTACTTCTCTTTTTCTTTTGTATTGCTTTATCCCTTTTCTTTTCTGTTTACTTTTCTTTTCTTTTGTATTGCTTTATCCCTTTTCTTTTCGGTTTACTTTTCTTTTCTTTTGTATTGCTTTATCCCTACGGCGTCTCCCTCCCACACTGCGCGAATATCACCGGAACCATGCATGCATGAAATTGGAGGGGGATGCGATTACATCATTTGACCGATAACGGTTACTTAAGTGCGTACATAAAATAGATACATATATATAAATGTAGGTTTCTGATCAGCTGTGTCGACACGTTTCACATTGAGCTTCTTCCCTTTCTTGTTCGTTGTCGAGTAATTGAGCCCCTCCTTGTGACTTTTCCGGAGCCATGGAGTACGATCTTTCTTAGGTAATGTAGTCTTGATTCTTATTTTCACGTATGTTTGATCGTCATCGTCATCTTCCCTCATTAGGTTGCCGTATTATATTGATCGTAGTCTTCCTCGTTGGCGACTCCATCCATTCCGACGATGCTCCTTTTGGATCTCCTCACGACAACACGGCTGGGATTGGTCGGGTCGGTTATGAAGAAGCATTGTGTCACATGCTTAGTGTGTACCCATGGCTCATTTTTGGCGATGATGTTAGCGTTCACGAGAGTGCTATTCGCGTCGGGTATAGACATGGTGGTGAAATACTTGTTTTCTCTTACGACATCCTTGGCCCATCTGACACGGAACATCATTGCATCGTGCATTCCAACATAGTCAAGCTCCCAGATCTCTTCGACCCTTACGTAGAATCTTTCAGTTGTGCCATTGGCGTCGTCACGCATTGAATTGTCACCCTGGAGTTCTGGTAATCACTGTTCATGTCTTTGGCCTCCGCGTAGAACGTGTACCCATTGATATCTTAGGACTGATAGGTCGCGAGCTTGGGCGCGGGGCCATGTGCTAAGGCGTGTATGAGCAATCCGTCCGAACTGCCCTCTTCCGGGGGATTTTCAAGAACTTGCTCTTTGAACCAACGCAAGAAAGTGGTGTTGTGCTCTACAGTAACTTCGTCGTCCATCTTGAGCATCCCCTTATCACGGTACTTCTTTGTGATGCTTTCTTTGTGTCATGCCACATAATCATCTACCACATCTAGGTGTTGTAGCACTACTAAGTTAGCCCTGTCAAAGTCATTCTGTCGATCCGAGTAGTCCACGTGCAATTCCCTCCGGCCGTTGTTGTGACCATCTCCTTCGAGCTTCCCATCGCGCTTCTTGACGGGCAAGCCAACAACAGGGTCTTTGATGCTTATATAATTCTCGCAAAAGGAGACGCACTCATGCGCCAGATACCCCTGGACGATGCTCCCTTCGGGACGGGACTTGTTATGAACGAATCCCTTGATGACCCCATTCATCCTCTCGAACGGCATCATACTGTGAAGGAATGTCTGCCCGAGGTCAATGATGTCGTCCATGATGTGGACACACAGATGCACCATGACATCAAAGAACGCGAGCAGGAAGTACATCTCAAGCTCACATAGTATGACAACGATCTCTTCGTGTAGATTTTGGAGCTGCTTCACACTTATGGACTTTTGAGAGATAACGTCGAAGAAGTTTCAAAGACCAGTAAGCGTTTCTACCTCTTGAGCTTGCGTTGGTTTTCCCTTGAAGAAGAAAGGGTGATGCAGCAAAGTAGCTAAGTATTTCCCTCAGTTTTGAGAACCAAGGTATCAATCCAGTAGGAGACGACGCACAAGTCACTGAATACCTGCACAAACAATCAACAACTTGCAACCAACACGATAAAGGGGTTGTCAATCCCTTCACGGTCACTCGCAAAATGAGATCTGACAGAGATAATAAAGTAAATATTTTTGCTATTTTTGATGTACAGATTGGAAAGTAAAGATCGCAAAATAGTAAACGAGATTCAACAATATGGAAAAGAGACTTAATATAATGGAAAAGAGACCCCGGGGCCATAGGTTTCACTAGTGGCTTCTCTCAAGATAGCATGTATTGCGGTGGGTGAACAAATTACTGCCGATCAATTGATAGAAAAGCGCATAATTATGATGACATCTAAGGCAATGATCATGAACATAGCATCACGTTCGTGTCAAGTAGACTGAATCCTGCCTGCATCTACTACTATTACTCCACACATCGACCGCTATCCAACATGCATCTAGAGTATTAAGTTCATAAGAACGGAGTAACGCATTAAGCAAGATGACATGATGTAGAGAGATAAACTCAAGCAATATGATATAAACCCCATCTTTTTATCCTTGATGGCAACAAGACAATGCGTGCCTTGCTGCCCCCACTATCACTAGGAAAGGACACCGCAAGATTGAACCCAAAGCTAAGCACTTCTCCCATGGCAAGAAAGATCAATCTAGTAGGCCAAACTAAACTAATAATTCGAAGGGACTTGCAAATATATCAACTCATGCATATAAGAATTCAGAGAAGAACCAAATAATATTCATAGAGAATCTTGTTCATAAATCCACAATTCATCGGATCTCGGCAAACACACCACAAAAGAATATTACATCGAATAGTTCTCCAAGAACATCGAGGAGAAATTTGTATAGAGAATCAAAGAGAGATAAGAAGCCATCTAGCTAATAACTATGGACCCGAAGGTCTGTGGTAAACTACTCACGCTTCATCAGAGAGGCAATGGTGTTGATGTAGAAGCCCTCCGTGATCGAATCCCCCTCTGGTAGATCACCAGAAAAGGCCCCGAGATGAGATTTCACGGGTACAGAAGGTTGCGGCGGTGGAAAAGTGGTTTCGTGGCTCCCCCTAATGTTTTTAGGGTATAAGAGTACATATAGGCAAAAGAACTAGGTCGGTGGAGCTACGAGGGGCCCACGAGGGTGGGGGGCACGCCTACCCCCTAGGCACGCCCTCCTGCCTCGTGGACGCCTCGTTGTGTCTCTGACTTCAACTCCAAGTCTTTTGGTTTGCTTTCTGTCCAAGAACGATCATCGTGAAGGTTTCATTCCGTTTGGACTCCGTTTGGTACGGTATTCCTTTTCTGCAAAACTCTAAAATAAGCAAAAAAACAGAAACTGGCACTGGGCCTCTGGTTAATAGGTTAGTCCAAAAAATAATATAAAAGAGCTTATTAAATCCCATTAAACATCCAAAACAGATAATATAATAGCATGGAACAATCAAAAATTATAGATACGTTGGAGACGTATCAAGCATCCCCAAGCTTAATTCTAATTCCTGCTCGTCCTCGAGTAGGTAAATGATAAAAATAGAATTTTTGATGTGGAATGCTACCTAACATATTTATCAATGTAATTTTCTTTATTGTGGCATGAACGTTCAGATCCGAAAGATTCAACACAAAAGTTTAATATTGACATAAAAATAATAATACTTCAAGCATACTAACAAAGCAATCATGTCTTCTCAAAATAGCATGGCCAAAGAAAGCTATCCCTACAAAATCATATAGTCTGGCTATGCTCTATCTTCATCACACAAATTATTTAAATCATGCACAACCGCGATTTTAGCCAAGCAATTGTTTCATACTTTAGTATTTTCAAACTTTTTCAATCTTCACGCAATACATGAGCATGAGCCATGGACATAGCACTATAGGTGGAATAGAATGGTAGTTGTGGAGAAGACAAAAAGGAGAAGATAGTCTCACATCAACTAGGTGTATCAACGGGCTATGGAGATCCCCATCAATAGATATCAATGTGAGTGAGTAGGGATTGCCATGCAATGGATGCACTAGAGCTATAAGTGTATGAAAGCTCAAGAGGAAACTAAGTGGGTGTGCATCCAACTTGCTTGCTCACGAAGACCTAGGGCATTTTGAGGAAGCCCATCATTGGAATATACAAGCCAAGTTCTATAATGAAAATTCCCACTAGTATATGAAAGTGACGACATAGGAGACTCTCTATCATGAAGATCATGGTGCTACTTGGAAGCAAAAGTGTGGAAAAAAAGGATAGTAGCATTGCCCCTTCTCTCTTTTTCTCTCATTTTTTTATTTATTTGTTTGGGCATTTTCGCTTTTTTATGGCTCCTTTTTTAGTCTGGAGTCTCATCCCGACTGTGGGGGAATCATAGTCTCCATCATCCTTTCCTCACTTGGACAATGCTCTTATAATGAAAATCATCACACTTTTATTTACTTACAGCTCAAGAATTACAACTCGATAGTTAGAACAAAATATGACTCTATGTGAATGCCTCCGACGGTGTACCGGGATGTGCAATGATTCAAGAGTGACATGTATGAAAAATTATGAAGGTGGCTTTGCCACAAATACGATGTCAACTACATGATCGTGCAAAGCAATATGACAATGATGGAGCGTGTCATAATAAACGGAATGGTGGAAAATTGCATGGCAATATATCTCGGAATGGCTATGGAAATGCCATAATAGGTAGGTGTGGTGGCTGTTTTGAGGAAGGTATATGGTGGGTGTATGGTACCGGCGAAAGTTGCGCGGTACTAGAGAGGCTAGAAATGGTGGAAGGGTGAGAGTGTGTATAATCCATGGACTCAACATTTGTCATAAAGAAGTCACATACTTATAGCAAAAATCTATTAGTTATCAAAACAAAGTACTACACACATGCTCCTAGGGGAAGGGTTGGTAGGAGTTAACCATCGCGCGATCCCGACTGATACGTCTCCAACGTATCTATAATTTTTGATGTATTCATGCCATGTTTATAATATTTCTACATGATTTTTGTATGATTTGGTTAGAACTAAACCGGACTGACACTGTTTTCAGTAGAACTACATGGTGTTGTTTTTCTGCAGAAATAAAAGTTCTCGTAATGCGCTGAAAATCAACGGAGATTTTTTCTGGAAAATATAAAAAATACTGCAACAAAAAGTTATTGGAGAGGAGTCCCATGGGGCCCACGAGGCTGGGGGCGTGCCCACCCCCCTAGGTCACGCCCCTGTGCCTCGTGGACTCCTCGTGGGTCCCCTAACTTGTTCTCGATGCCAAACCCTCCTATAAATAACCAAACTTCCAGAAAGAAACCTAGATCGGGAGTTCCGCCGCCGCAAACCTCTGTAGCCAACAAAAACCTCTCGGGAGTCCATTCTGGCACCCTGCCGTAGGGGGAATCCGTCACCGGTAGCCATCTTCATCATTTCGGCGCTCCCCATGACGAGGAGGGAGTAGTTCACCCTCGGGGCTGAGGGTATGTACCAGTAGCTATGTGTTTGATTTCTCTCTCTCTCTCTCTCTCTCTCTCTCTCTCTCTCGTGTTCTTGATATGGCACGATCTTGATGTACCGCGAGATTTTCTATTACAGTTGGATCTTATGATGTTTCTCCCCCTCTACCTTCTTGTAATGGATTGAGTTTTCCCTTTGAAGTTATCTTATCGGATTGAGTCTTTAAGGATTTGAGAACACTTGATGTATGTCTTGCATGTGCTTATCTATGGTGACTATGGGATATTCACGTGATCTACTTGATGTATGTTTTGGTGATCAACTTGCGGGTTTAGTGACCTTGTGAACTTATGCATAGGGGTTGGCACACGTTTTCGTCTTGACTCTCCGGTAGAAACTTTGGGGCACTCTTTGAAGTTCTTTGTGTTGGTTGAATAGATGAATCTGGGATCGTGTGATGCATATCGTATAATCATACCCGCGGATACTTGAGGTGACATTGGAGTATCTAGGTGACATTAGGGTTTTGGTTGATGTGTGTCTTAAGGTGTTATTTTACTACGAACTCTAGGGCTGTTTGTGACACTTATAGGAATAGCTCAATAGATTGATCGGCAAGAATAACTTTGAGGTGGTTTCGTACCCTACAATAATCTCTTCATTTGTTCTTCCCTATTAGTGACTTTGGAGTGACTCTTTGTTGCATGTTGAGGGATTGTTATATGATCCAATTATGTTATTATTGTTGAGAGAACTTGCACTAGTGAAAGTATGAACCCTAGGCCTTGTTTCCTAAGCATTGCAATACCGTTTTCGCTCACTTTTACCACTTGTTACCTTTCTGTTTTTATAATTTCAGATTACAAAAACCTATATCTACCATCCATATTGCACTTGTATCACCATCTCTTCGCCGAACTAGTGCACCTATACAATTTACCATTGTATTGGGTGTGTTTGGGACACAAGAGACTCTTTGTTATTTGGTTCTAGGGTTGTTTGAGAGAGAAACCATCTTCATCCTATGCCTCCCACGGATTGATAAACCTTAGGTCATCCACTTGAGGGAAATTTGCTACTGCCCTACAAACCTCTATACTTGGAGGCCAAACAATCTCTACAAGAAGAAGGTTGCGTAGTACACATCAAGCTCTTTTCTAGCGCCGTTGCCGGTGAGGTTAGTGCTTGAAGGTATATCTTTAGATCTTGTAATTGAATCTTTTAGTTTTTGGGACATTTACACCTGTGCCCCTAACTCAAACCCACTACTCAGATTTGCCCCTAATTTTCAGGTATGCTCAAATTTGCCCCTCCGCCGTTAGTTCATCTTATAAAAATACCCTTCTGTGCCGTTACCGTTCGGTCAAAGGGCTTTGACCGTCTAAGAGGCGTTTATCAGACATTTTGCCCCTGCCTCCATGTGTCACTTACACGTGGGACCCACTCAGAAAAAAATCAAAAGGAAAAATTGTTTCTCCCACCCACTCTGTCCCTTTCACTTACATGTGGGCCCCTCATGGCCCCTCTCTCACCTCCCACCTCTCTCCCTCTACCTCACAGCCTCTCTCTCTCAACTCCGGTGACCGCCGGCTGCTCAGAGACCGTGTGCTGCCGCCGCCAGCTCCCCGAGCGCCGCAACCCTCCCTCCCTCCATCCCTCCCTCTTCCTCCCACCCCCGCGGACTCTCCCTCTCTCACCTCTGAAGAGCGCCATCGTCGCCGCTGCCTTCGTCTCCGCGCGGCCAACGGCAACCCCAAGCACCCCCACCTCGCCATGAGCACTGCAGGCCAGCACTCGTCCAGCCCACGCAGTGAATCAGGAAGGGGACACCCATAGACGACGCCCAGGACCCCATCCGCTGCCACGGTCGTCGCCGTTGACCTCCTAGATTCGACCGCCCCAAGCCACCATAGACCTCCCTGACATCCGGTCCGCCATTGCTGTAAGGTCGCGCCCCTAATGCCCTCTTTCCCCTCTCGATTCGGCGCCCATAGCTCCCAGCATGAAACCGCCTGCCATGACGGACCTCGGATGGCCGCGCGCGCGTTACCACCTATCACCTATCGCTGCGGCGCCCAACTCGCTTGGCGTGCGTCGCACAGATACACTGCGCGCCTCGGGCCCTCCTCTCGCGGTCGTCCGGCCACCAACGGTGAGACGCCGGCAAGCGAGCCGCTCACGGCCAGGCATGTCTCGCCGTGGACCAATTTTGACCTTGACGGTGTGTCCCGTGGACCAATTTTTTTTTCCAGGGGCCAAAATGTCCAGTAGACGCCCAAAAAACGGTCAACGCCCTTTGACTGGACGGTAATGGCTCGGATGGGCATTTCTATAAGTGGCACTAACGGCAGAGGGGCAAAGCTGAGCATACCCGAAAATTAGGGGCAAAACTGAGTAGTGGGTTCGAGTTAGGGGCAGAACTGGAATTGGCCCTTAGTTTTTTATTTTATCACTAGTTTAGTTTATAAAAGAAAACTACAAAAAAATGGAAATGAGGGTGCCTCATATGCTTCATCTTTTTAATGTCTTTTATGAAAATGATGGAAAGGAAAATTGTGCTCAAGTGCTACAAGAAGAATGCTGCTACCTCTTGAGCACTGCGTTGGATTTCCCCGAAGAGGAGAGGATGATGCAGCAAAGTAGCATAAGTATTTCCCTCGGTTTTTGAGAACCAAGGTATCAATCCAGTAGGAGACCACGCACAAGTCGCTCGTACCTACACAAAACGATAGCTCCTCGCAACCAACGCGATTAGGGGTTGTCAAGCCCTTCACGGTCACTTACGAGAGTGAGATCTGATAGAGATGATAAATAATATTTTTGGTATTTTTGGTATAGAGATGCAAAGTGAAAAGTAAAAGGCAAAGTAAAAACAAAGCAAGTAATAAAGTAATGGAGATTGATATGATGAGAGTAGACCCGGGGGGGCATAGGTTTCACTAGTGGCTTCTCTCAAGAGCATAGATATTCTACGGTGGGTGAACAAATTACTGTTGAGCAATTGACAGAATTGAGCATAGTTATGAGTATATCTAGGTATGATCATGTATATAGGCATCACGTCCGAGACAAGTAGATCGAAACGATTCTGCATCTACTACTATTACTCCACTCATCGACCGCTATCCAACATGCATCTAGAGTATTAAGTTAAAAACAGAGTAACACCTTAAGCAAGATGACATGATGTAGAGGGATAAATTCATGCAATATGATAAAAACCCCATCTTGTTATCCTCGATGGCAACAATACAATACGTGCCTTGCTGCCCCTTCTGTCACTGGGAAAGGACACCACAAGATTGAACCCAAAGCTAAGCACTTCTCCCATTGCAAGAACTACCAATCTAGTTGGCCAAACCAAAAGGATAATTCGAAGAGACTTGCTAAGATAACTCAATCATACATAAAAGAATTCAGAGAAGATTCAAATATTGTTCATAGATAAGCTGGATCATAAACCCACAATTCATCGGTCTCAACAAACACACCGCAAAAAGAAGATTAAATTGAATAGATCTCCACGAGAGAGGGGGAGAACATTGTATTGAGATCCAAAAAGAGAGAAGAAGCCACCTAGATACTAGCTATGGACCCGAAGGTCTGAAGTAAACTACTCACACTTCATCGGAGGGGCTATGGTGTCGATGTAGAAGCCCTCCATGGTGGATGTCCCCTCCGACGGAGCTCCGGAACAGGCCCCAAGATGGGATCTCGTGGATACAGAAGGTTGCGGCGGTGGAATTAGGTTTTTGGCTCCTGTTCTGATCGTTTGGGGATACATAGGTATATATAGGAGGAAGGAGTACGTTGGTGGATCAACAGGGGGCCACGAGGTAGGGGGCGCGCCCTAAGGGGGGGCCGCCCCCACCCTCGTGACCGACTCTTCTGCTTCTTGGAGTAGGGTCCAAGTCTCCTGGATCACGTTCGGTGAGAAAATCATGTTCCCGAAGGTTTCATTCCGTTTGGACTCCGTTTGATATTCCGTTTCTTTGAAACACTGAAATAGGCAAAAAAACAGCAATTCTGGGCTGGGCCTCTGGTTAATAGGTTAGTCCCAAAAATAATATAAAAGTGGAAAATAAAGCCCAATATAGTCCAAAACAGTAGATAAAGTAGCATGGAGCAATCAAAGATTATAGATACGTTGGAGACGTATCAGGCATCCCCAAGCTTAATTCCTGCTCGTCCTCGAGTAGGTAAATGATAAAAAAGAATTTTTGATGCGGAGTGATACTTTGGCATAATTTCAATGTAAAACTTCTTCATTGTGGTATGAATATTCAGATCCAAAAGATTCAAGACAAAAGTTCATATTGACATAAAAAATAATAATACTTCAAGCATAATAATCAAAGCAATCATGTCTTCTCAAAATAACATGGCTAAAGAAAGTTATCCCTACAAAATCATATAGTCTGGCTATGCTCCATCTTCCCCACACAAAATATTTAAATCATGCATAACCCCGATGACAAGCCAATGTGACACCCCAAAATTTTAACCTTGTTTTGTTGATTAAAATTTTGCCAGGAAATTAAAACTCTTATTTTCTGGACTCACTTTTGATTTTTGAAACATTTGCTTTCTTATCATCATGGAGTTTTTACGTCAAGTGAAATACTTCTCAATTTTATTGGA
The DNA here is from genome assembly GCF_018294505.1 of Triticum aestivum. Classification (NCBI taxonomy): domain Eukaryota; kingdom Viridiplantae; phylum Streptophyta; class Magnoliopsida; order Poales; family Poaceae; genus Triticum; species Triticum aestivum. The sequence continues at coordinate 598,546,708 of NC_057807.1, forward strand.
CTCTCTTACCCTCTCAAATAGAACTTTTCTTTTATCAGAGGGATTAATTATAAAATTATTACCCTGATCTTTATTCCTTTTAAAATGGTTTTTCCATGGTTTGTGGTCCTTTTTGAACTACAACCATTTGATAAAATCTTTTAAAAATCCGACCAAAATTTGGAGATGTCATGTGATGTTTCTAAATCACTTTTATGCAAAGAGATATTTCTTTCATTTAATATTTTGAGATCTATCCCAAATTTTCAAATCTGGTCCAGTGGGCACTTTTACACTACAACCTATTTAAATATTTCTTTAAAACTTCCACCAAAATTTTGGGATGTCAATATGAGTATGTTAATTAACTTTTTGCAAAAACCCAGTGTTGTCCCTTGAAAAATTTGAGTGAATCAACCTCTTTTCCACTCTGGTTCAACTTGATGATTTGTACAACAACTATATTTTAAGTTGCTCCTTTATCCATGATTCTTTTACCTACTTGTAGTCCTCCATACTAAACCCCTACGTCCAGGAGCATGCACCCATTGGATCATTTTTGGTTCATGAAGTGATGCCATTTGTCTCCTGTCCAAAATTGAGTTTTTGCAAAACTTGCACTAACAAGTTTCTGTATTTTGCCAACTAACCTTACCACCCTTTTATTCACCTAATGAGACCACCATCTGGAATTTTTGACCACTCCAAGACCTGCCTAGATGCCTCTGGCATTTTGTCAAACCCCCTGTGGGCATGGACAGATTTCGCATGATTGTAAGTTTGTGTTGTGAACTTTCCCATCTGTCCAAACCAAGTTGTCAAGTAGCCTGCTAACGATCTCTAGCCCAGGCCTGTGGATTTGCATTAGCTCTCTAGCAGTTTTGGCCATCCTGGCATTTCGTCGAGCAGTCGCCGTGCACGCCCGAAGCACGAGCATAGCACGCGTTTTGCACGTGCTCGCGCCCGAGCCAGCGTGAACCTGGATAAGCTTCCCCGAGCTCATCCTGATCCTTTCCCACTCGCCACGTCGCGCCAAGATCCCGGACCGCCTCCTCGCCCCCTGCAGCGTTGCCAGCAAGCTTCTTGGCGGCACGCCTGCGGCCGCATCCGCCACCGCCATGGGTAGCACCGCCCAAACCACCACAGCGCGCCAGCTCGCCTCCTTCGATAGTGGAGCGTTCGTCGGTACCTCCTGGAGACGGCCAGCCACCGCCACATCGCCTTGCAGTAAAGTAGGGCACTTCGTCGGCGAGCTTATCCACGGCCGCCGTGAACCGACTTGGACGTGCTATAAAGGGAGGTCCCCGGACTCCTCCGAGCATCCAGGCAGCTTCACGTCGTCCTTCTCGTACCCCCTTAGTCGTCAATCGAAGCGAGGAGGTCGTCTTCAACCTCTCCGATCAGCTCGGCCGCCGCCTCGTCCAGGTCAGTTCTGACGCACCAAGACATCCCCTGCCCCCCCAAACACCACCGTCCGACTCCACTTGAACCTGCGGAGCTGCCTAGCCTCCCAGACACAGCTAGGAACCACCATGGCCGGAATCCCCAAATCCACCGAAGCCTCACCTCCGCCGCGGAGCTCGCCGCCGGCAACTCCCTCCACCCCCGACGATCCTGCGACCACCGGAAGGACCGCCTAGGAGTGGCGGATCCATCCCTGCACTCGGATGCCCGCGAAGAACCTCCGTTCGCCAGTGACGATCGCCGGATGTCCCGCCTCTGCTCGGGCAGAGAAGAGAAGGGAGTGGGGACTAGTCAAACCTGGCTAGTGCCCCCCCCGGACCCACTGTCAGTGACTCCCCGCGCGGTCCACGGTAGATAAGTGGAGGCGTAAAAGCTCAAGTACGTCTCCTCTGCGCGAAAGCGTAATCCCGTTTGAACCGTTTTTCGTTTTCTAATTAAAAAAAAAACAGATTTTGACCAAATGTTTGACTGGCTATATCTTTTAAAATATAACTTCAAATGAATTGATTTTTTTTCTACATCTCTCAAATTCTGTCTAGTTTATTTTCAGATTTATTTGGAAATTTTTCAAACACCTTTTTTGTGCTGTTTTGAAATTGTGTGTTAATTCCAATATTTTCAAAATAGGATTTTGGAGAGAGGCAGAAAGCTTTCAAAAGTTTTGGAGAGCACCCCCACCTCTCCACACCTTGAAGGCAAGCATTTTGAACCCCGACATAATATTTTTGGTGTGTTCGTTGACACGTTTATAACACCACCTCATTTCGAAGGACTTGTTATTTCATGTGATATGATCATTTGCATGGATGCATATTAGTGATTTACATGCTGTTGGAAATGAGTATACTTGTGATGGTAATCATCCTCATGTATCTTACATGCATGCCGGAAAGGAATCCGGGAAAGCCTGTGCCTTGGGTAGGCGTGAGCTTGTCGCCGGTCTCCGTCGGGACGGGTATGTCCGGTATGGCATAGTAAGATATAATGAGTGTTGATTGTATTGGTTCAAATATATTTGTTATACATGTCATGCAGGAAACTATAAACCTCCTGAGTCGACCGTAGATCGAGTCTTGTTCCAGTAACCCCCACACTTGTTTCGTGCTACCACTTGTCCCTGCCACAGGTAGGGTACGGTTCAGTAATTTGTCAACCCCTTTCTAGCACACACCGTACAGAGGGGCCGGGATGAGGGTACCATGGCCATGGATTAAAGCCAGTCATCCGGTCAGGGGGCATGGGTGTTTCGGTTGTAGCCGAGGGGGTAGCTTCCCCAGTTTTGCGCGCGGTATAAATTTTGTGATCCCATGCTAATCGAGGTTGTAGCCTCCCCACTTAGGGTTTTCCTTAACAGTGTCGTGGGTGATTCCAGACACCGGTAAGTTAAGCTGGTGTGCGCAAGTCAGGTGTGTTTTCATTTAAAAGACCGTAGACGGAATTAGTCTTGATGGACTAAAGGAATCCGTTACTCGTGGGTAAAGAGTACACCCTCTGCAGAGATTAAACCTATTCGAATAGCCGTGTCCATGGTTAAGGACTACAGTCCGGGTCGGGTCAAGTGTCGGTCTTAGTGTCGGTCTTCGGAGGAGAAACTACTAAACCAGAACTTGGATCATGATTTGTGACTTGTGATGATTATGATGATTATTATTATGGACTAACCCCTTTATATTATTTGAAGTATTGAGTATCCCTGGGATGGTTCTACCTCCTGGATATTCATTGTGATTATTTTTCTTATAAGCCCTTTATGAGGTGTCGCTCCGATGCCCGACTGCGGCATGCTTGTTATTTTCTTTATAAGCCCTTTATGTGGTGTCGCTCAGATGGCCGACTGTGGCATGCTTGTTATTTTCTTTATAAGCCCTTTATGTGGTGTCGCTCCGACGCCCGACTGTGGCATGCTTGTTATTTTCTTTATAAGCCCTTTATGTGGTGTCGCTCAGATGCCCGACTGTGGCATGCTTGTTATTTTCTTTATAAGCCCTTTATGTGGTGTCGCTCAGATGCCCGACTGTGGCATGCTTGTTGTTTTCTTTATAAGCCCTTTATGTGGTGTCGCTCAGACGCCCGACTGTGGCATGCTTGTTATTTTATTTATAAGCCCTTTATGTGGTGTCGCTTAGACGCCCGACTGAGGCATGCTTCATATCCTGGCCCTTTCGAGGCGTCGCTTCAAACACCCGATCGGTGCATGTTATTGCTACCCCATTATTGCATATTCATGTTGCATATAAATAACCTGCTTGCATGCATCAGAGATTTTATTTTACGACCGACGATGTGATCATAGAATATTTCAGCGCACGATTATCATTTATATTATACCCGTGTTCATAATGTTTGCGAGTACATTCAAAGTACTCACTGGCTTGTCCCTGGCTATTGTCTTGGCCAGAATTCCTGCATGGAGAGGAGCATTGCGACGACAGCCCCAGAACCTAAGCGACGGTGATAGCAGCCTTGTGAAGATAGGAGTTAACCTGGTCAGCTGTTCCTGTTGGGAAATGGAGTCCCATAGACACCGATGATCCACAAACCGCTTCCGCCAGCAACCTCTAGAAATCACTTGTTGTACTCATAGGCCAGAATGGTCTTGTACTACATATTTTGTACTTTGCTTGGAATTTCCATATCAATTTGGTGCCTCATCAGCTAACAGTAATCCTGGGGCTGGTGAGCACAACGGCCTTTTTCTGGAAATTAATACCCGGAAAACCGGTCGTGACAAACTTGGTATCAGAGCCAGGCTGACCATTGGCTAATCCTATCTTAGCCAGGTCGAAAAACCTAGGAAAACCAACCCACCAGACCCTAGCCAAAACCCCAACCAAGCTTCCCGTGCAGGATAGCCACACAATGACCCCGACACTTTTGGAAGTCGGTGCCCAACCTATCAGCCTAGCCTGTCGATCACGCGCCGGTGACCGACAAATAATCTGTCTTATTCGCAAGCGTGTGAAGGAATACTCTGTTCCCTTTTTCTATAAAAAGGGCACGCTAGCCTCAACACAGCACAGCCCCGGCCATCAACCAAAATACCTTGATGATCCCAGAAGTGCTTCGTCGCCTTTTGGGAACACGCTCCAACGGGATTGTGGCCAACAATCCCCGAGATGGTCATCATCGCTACCCCGACCCTGTAGCCCCTCAACCCCCTCCAGCAGATCACGACGGTGAAAACCATGGAGAAACCTCGACATCTGCGAGGCAAGCCCGCTTAGATATGAACGAGGTAGACTGTAGTACCGAGTCTTAGTATGTCCTCGCCTTGTAACTATGTGATCCTATATCGCCATAATTAAATACTGTTTGCCTGTGCATCCCTATTTTTGTTATAAGTCATGCATGAGTATGTTGATGTGCGATTGCATTTTTATCCCGAGCGTAGCTGCCAACCTCGACGATGCAAGTTTGTGCTATGAATAAATCTTTTGTTTCCAGCTCACAGGATAGATATTTTGAAAACAACTCTTAACAAATCTCGAGGACGAGATTTTCTTTTAAGGGGGGTAGTGTTGTGACACCCCAAAATTTTAACCTTGTTTTGTTGATTAAAATTTTGCCAGGAAATTAAAACTCTTATTTTTGGGACTCACTTTTGATTTTTGAAACATTTCCTTTCTTATCATCATGGAGTTTTTACGTCAAGTGAAATACTTCTCAATTTTATTGGACTCTCTTACCCTCTCAAATAAAACTTTTCTTTTATCAGAGGGATTAATTATAAAATTATTTCCCTGATCTTTATTCCTTTAAAAATGGTTTTTCTATGGTTTGTGGTCCTTTTTGAACTACAAACATTTGATAAAATCTTTTAAAAATCCCACCAAAATTTGGAGATGTCATGTGATGTTTCTAAATCACTTTTATGCAAAGAGATATTTCTTTCATTTAATATTTTGAGCTCTATCCCAAATTTTCAAATCTGGTCCAGTGGGCACTTTTACACTACAACCTACTTAAATATTTCTTTAAAACTTTCACCAAAATTTTGGGATGTCAATATGAGTATGTTAATTAACTTTTTGCAAAAACCCAGTGTTGTCCCTTGAAAAATTTGAGTGAATCAACCTCTTTTCCACTCTGGTTCAACTTGATGATTTGTACAACAACTATATTTTAAGTTGCTCCTTTATACATGATTCTTTTACCTACTTGTAGTCCTCCATACTAAACCCCTACGTCCAGGAGCATGCACCCATTGGATCATTTTTGGTTCATGAAGTGATGCCATTTGTCTCCTGTCCAGAATTGAGTTTTTGCAAAACTTGCACTAACAAGTTTCTGTATTTTGCCAACTAACCTCACCACTCTTTTATTCACCTAATGAGACCACCATCTGGAATTTTTGACCACTCCAAGACCTGCCTAGATGCCTCTGGCATTTTGTCAAACACCCTGTGGGCATGGACAGATTTGGCATGATTGTAAGTTTGTGTTGTGAACTTTCCCATCTGTCCAACCAAGTTGTCAAGTAGCCTGCTAACGATCTCTAGCCCAGGCGTGTGGATTTGCATTAGCTCTCTAGCAGTTTTGGCCATCCTGGCATTTCGTCGAGCAGTCGCCGTGCACGCCCGGAGCACGAGCAGAGCACGCATTTTGCACGTGCTCGCGCCCGAGCCAGCGCGCCCCTGGATAAGCTTCCTCGAGCTCATCCTGATCCTTTCCCACTCGCCACATCGCGCTAAGAGCCCCGACCGCCTCCTCACCCCCTGCAGCGTTGCCAGCAAGCTTCTTGGCGGCACGCCTGCAGCCGCATCCGCCACTGCCATGGGCAGCACCGCCCAAACCACCACAGCACGCCAGCTCGCCTCCTTCGACAGTGGAGCGTTCGTCGGTAGCTCCTGGAGCCGGCCAGCGACCGCCACGTCGCCCTGCAGTACAGTAGGGTGGTTCGCCGGCGAGCTTATCCATGGCCGCCGCGAACCGACTTGGACGTGCTATAAAGGGAGGTCCCTGGACTCCTCCGAGCACCCAGGCAGGTTCACGCCGTCCTTCTCGTACCCCCTTAGTCGTCAATCGAAGCGAGGAGGTCGGCTTCAACCTCTCCGGTCAGCTCGGCCGCCGCCTCGTCCCGGTCAGTTCTGATGCACCAAGACCTCCCTTGCCCTCCCAAACGCCACCGTCCGACTCCACTTGAACCCGCGGAGCTGCCTAGCCTCCCAGACACAGCTAGGAACCACCATGGCCGGAATCCCCAAATCCACCGAAGCCTCCCGTCCGCCGTGGAGCTTGCCGCTGGCGACTCCCTCCACCCCTGGCGACCCTGCGACCACCGGAAGGACCGCCTAGGAGTGGCGGATCCATCCCTGCACTCGGATGCCCGCGAAGAACCTCCGTTCGCCGGCGACGATCGCCGGATGTCCCGCCTCTGCTCGGGCGGAGAAGGGGAGGGAGTGGGGACTAGTCAAACCTGACTAGTGGCCCCCCTGGACCCACTGTCAGTGACTCCCCGCGCGGTCCATGCTGGATAAGTGGAGGCGTAAAAGCTCAAGTACGTCTCCTCTGCGCGAAAGCGTAATCCCGTTTGAACCGTTTTTCCTTCTCTAATTTAAAAAAAACAGATTTTGACCAAATGTTTGACTGGCTATATCTTTTAAAATATAACTTCAAATGAATTGATTTTTTTTCTACATCTCTCAAATTCTGTCTAGTTTATTTTAAGATTTATTTGGAAATTTTTCAAAAACCTTTTTTGTGCTGTTTTGAAATTGTGTGTTAATTCCAATATTTTCAAAATAGGATTTTGGAGAGAGGCAGAAAGCTTTCAAAAGTTTTGGAGAGCACCCCCACCTCTCCACACCTTGAAGGCAAGCATTCTGAACCCCGGCATAATATTTTTGGTGTGTTCGTTGACACGTTTATAACACCACCTCATTCCGAAGGACTTGTTATTTCATGTGATATGATCATTTGCATGGATGCATATTAGTGATTTCCATGCTGTTGGAAATGAGTATACTTGTGATTGTAATCATCCTCATGTATCTTACATGCATGCCGGAAAGGAATCCGGGAAAGCCTCTGCCTTGGTTAGGCGTGAGCTTGTCGCCGGTCTCCGTCGGGACGGGTATGTCCGGTATGGCATAGTAAGATATAATGAGTGTTGATTGTATTGGTTGAAATATATTTGTTATACATGTCATACAGGAAACTATAAACCTCCTGAGTCGATCATAGATCGAGTCTTGTTCCAGTAACCCCCACACTTGTTTCGTGCTACCACTTGTCCCTGCCACAGGTAGGGTACGGTTCAGTAATTTGTCAACCCCTTTCTAGCACACACCGTACAGAGGGGCCGGGATGAGGGTACCATGGCCATGGATTAAAGCCAGTCATCCGGTCAGGGGGCATGGGTGTTTCGGTTGTAGCCGAGGGGGTAGCTTCCCCAGTTTTGCGCGCGGTATAAATTTTGTGATCCCATGCTAATCGAGGTTGTAGCCTCCCCACTTAGAGTTTTGCTTAACAGTGTCGTGGGTGATTCGAGACACCGGTAAGTTAAGCTGGTGTGTGCAAGTCAGGTGTGTTTTCATTTAAAAGACCGTAGCCGGAATTAGTCTTGATGGACTAAGGGAATCCATTACTCGTGGGTAAAGAGTACACCCTCTGCAGAGATTAAACCTATTCAAATAGCCGTGTCCATGGTTAAGGACTACAGTCTGGGTCGGGTCAAGTGTCGGTCTTAGTGTCGGTCTTCGGAGGAGAAACTACTAAACCAAAACTTGGATCATGATTTGTGACTTGTGATGATTATGATGATTATTATTATGGACTAACCCCTTTATATTATTTGAAGTATTGAGTATCCCTGGGACGGTTCTACCTCCTGGATATTCATTGTGATTATTTTTCTTATAAGCCCTTTATGAGGTGTCGCTCCGACGCCCGACTGTGGCATGCTTGTTATTTTCTTTATAAGCCCTTTATGTGGTGTCGCTCAGATGGCTGACTGTGGCATGCTTGTTATTTTCTTTATAAGACCTTTATGTGGTGTCGCTCCGACGCCCGACTGTGGCATGCTTGTTATTTTCTTTATAAGCCCTTTATGTGGTGTCGCTCAGATGCCCGACTGTGGCATCCTTGTTATTTTCTTTATAAGCCCTTTATGGGGTGTCGCTCAGATGCCTGACTGTGGCATGCTTGTTATTTTCTTTATAAGCCCTTTATGTGGTGTCGCTCAGACGCCCGACTGTGGCATGCTTGTTATTTTCTTTATAAGCCCTTTATGTTGTGTCTCTTAGACGCCCGACTGAGGCATGCTTCATATCCTGGCCCTTTCGAGGCGTCGCTTCAAACACCCGATCGGTGCATGTTATTGCTACCCCATTATTGCATATTCATGTTGCATATAAATAACTTGCTTGCATGCATCAGAGATTTTATTTTATGACCGACGATGTGATCATAGAATATTTCAGCGCACGATTATCATTTATATTATACCCGTGTTCATAATGTTTGCGAGTACATTCAAAGTACTCACTGGCTTGTCCCTGGCCATTGTCTTGGCCAGAATTCCTGCACGGAGAGGAGCATTGCGACGACAGCCCCAGAACCTAAGCGACGGTGATAGCAGCCTTGTGAAGATAGGAGTTAACCTGGTCAGCTATTCCTGTTGGGAAATGGAGTCCCATAGACACCGATGATCCACAAACCGCTTTCGCCAGCAACCTCTAGAAATCACTTGTTGTACTCATAGGCCAGAATGGTCTTGTACTACATATTTTGTACTTTGCTTGGAATTTCTGTATCAATTTGGTGCCTCATCAGCTAACAGTAATCCTGGGGCTGGTGAGCACAACGGCCTTTTTCTGGAAATTAATACCCGGAAAACCGCTCGTGACAGCCAAGCAATTGTTTCATACTTATGACATTCTCAAAACTTTTTCAATCTTCACGCAATACATGAGAGTGAGCCATGGATATAGCACTATATGTGGAATAGAATGGTGGTTGTGGAGAAGACAAAAAGAGGGAAGATAGTCTCACATGAACTAGGCGTATCAACGGGCTATGGAGATGCCCATCAATATAGATATCAATGTGAGTGAGTAGGGATTGTCATGCAACGGATGCACTAGAGCTATAAGTATATGAAAGCTCTACAAAAGAAACTAAGTGGGTGTGTATCCAACTCGCTTGCTCACGAAGACCTAGGGCATTTTGAGGAAGCCCATCATTGGAATATACAAGCCAAGTTCTATAATGAAAAATTCCCACTAGTATATGAAAGTGACAAAATGAGAGACTCTCTATCATGAAGATCTTGGTGCTACTTTGAAGCACAAGTGTGGTAAAATGATAGTAGCATTGTCCCTTCTCTCTTTTTCTCTCATTTTTTTATTTGGGCCTTTCTCTTTTTTTTATGGCCTCTTTTTTTTGTCCGTAGTCTCATCCCGACTTATGGGGGAATCATAGTCTCCATCATCCTTTCCTCACTTGGGACAATGCTCTAATAATGATGATCATCACACTTTTATTTTCTTACAACTCAACAATTACAACTCGATACTTAGAACAAAATCTGACTCTATATGAATGCCTCCGGCGGTGTACCGGGATATGCAATGAATCAAGAGTGACATGTATGAAAGAATTATGAACGGTGGCTTTGCCACAAATACAATGTTAACAACATGATCATGCTAGCAATATGAAAATGATGGAGCGTGTCATAATAGATGGAACGGTGGAAAGTTGCATGGCAATATATCTCGGAATGGCTATGGAAATGCCATGATAGGTAGGTATGGTGGCTGTTTTGAGGAAGGTATATGGTGGGTGTATGATACCGGCGAAAAGTGCGCGGTATTAGAGAGGCTAGCAATGGTGGAAGGATGGGAAAAAGTGCGTATAATCCATGGACTTAACATTAGTCATAAAGAACTCATATACTTATTGGAAAAATCTAGAAGTTATCAAAGCAAAGTATTACGCGCATGCTCCTAGGGGGATAGATTGGTAGGAAAAGACCATCGCTCGTCCCCGACCGCCACTCCTAAGGAAGACAATCAATAAATAAATCATGCTCCGAGTTCATCACATAACGGTTCACCATACGTGCATGCTACGGGAATCACAAACTTCAACACAAGTATTCTTTGAATTCACAACTACTCAACTAGCATGACTCTAATATCACCATATTCATATCTCAAAACAATTGTCAAGCATCAAACTTATCTTAGTATTCAACGCACTCAAAAGAAAGTTTCACATATCTTGAATACCAAGTATATTAACATTAAGCGAATTACCATGCTATTAACGACTCTCAAAATAATCTAAGTGAAGCATGAGAGATCAATAGTTTCTTTAAAACAAATCCACCACTGTTCTCTAAAAGATCTAAGTGAAGCACTAGAGCAAAAATGATCACGCTCAAAAGATATAAGAGAAGCACTATGAGCAAAACTATCAAGCTCAAAAGGTATAAGTGAAGCACATAGAGTATTCTAACAAATTCCAATTCATATATGGCTCTCTCAAAAGGTGTGTACACCAAGGATGATTGTGGTAAGCTAACAAGCAAAGACGCAAATAATACAAGACGCTCCAAGCAAAACACATATCATGTGGTGAATAAAAATATAGCTCCAAGTAAATTACCGATGGAAGTAGACGAAAGAGGGGATGCCTTCCGGGGCATCCCCAAGCTTTGACTTTTTGGTGTCCTTGGATTATCTTGGGGGTGCCATGGGCATCCCTAAGCTTAGGCTCTTGCCACTCCTTGTTCCATAATCCATCAAAAGAATTCACCCAAAACTTGAAAACTTCACAACACAAAACTCAATAGAAATCTCGTGAGCTCCGTTAGAGAAAGAAAACAAAGAACTACTTAAGGTACTGTAAAGAACTCATTCTTTATTTATATTGGTGTTAAACCTACTGTATTCCAACTTCTCAATGGATTATAAACTATTTTACTAGCCATAGAGTCATCAAAATAAGCAAACAACACACGGAAAACAGAATCTGTCAAAAACAGAACAGTCTGTAGCAATCTGTAACTAACGCAAACTTCTGGAACTCTAAAAGTTCTACCAAAATAGGAAGTCCTGGACAATTTGTTTATTGAGCAGCAGCAAAAAGAATCAACGCAAAATCACGTTTCTGTGATTTAACAAAATTATATTCGTGCGCGCAAAGTTTCTGTTTTTCAGCAGAATCAAATCAACTATGATCGTAGGTTATCCTATAGGTTCTACTTGGCACAAACACTAATTAAAAGATAAAACCACATCCAAACAGAGGCTAGATGGATTATTTATTCCTAAACAGAAGCAAAAACAAAAAAACAAAAATAAAATTGGGTTGCCTCCCAACAAGCGCTATCGTTTAACGCCCCTAGCTAGGCATAAAAGCAAGGATAGATCTAGGTATTGCCATCTTTGGCACTTGGAGAAGAGGATCTCCTTTCTATGGCATTCATTCTTCTATTTAGGTTAAGCACATGGCCATTAATGGAAGAAGTAAGATTAAGCACGTTACGGAAATTTGCCTCTAAACTAGACTTCATCTCTTTAATAATTTCATTTTGATAAAAGCACAAGAGAGTAGTTGATTGAACCTTATCATTCATGGGGTGACCAAATATAGTTTTCATTCTTTCATAGGTATCTATAGCATCCCCTTCAAGAAAACCTTCTTCAAAAATGGAATCTAAAACTTGTTTGAAGGAAGCGGGCAAGCCAACATAAAAACTTTTTAGGTAAATTTCAATTTGATATTGTGGTACATAACTAGCCCGAATCCTAAGTAACCTATCCCAAGCATCTTTTAAAGACTCATCAAGTAAATAGCGGAAAATTCCAGAGTCATCCTCATCAAAATTATTCAAGCTCTCATTGGAGACCCCGGTGGGTCTTTCTATAACATCATTATTTATGAGCTTAGAGAGGATAGAGGGGTTGTCCAAGGCACTGGAGCTCGGGAGAAGACCCGTAGTTTTTTTTGATTCGGCCATTGCAACGGGAAGGCAAATGGGAAAAAGAGGAGGAGATTGGGAAAGAGAGGGCGAATAAAACGGCAAGGGTGAAGTGGGGGAGAGGAAAACGAGAGGCAAATGGCAAATAATGTAATGCGAGAGATAGGGATTGTGATGGGTACTTGGTATGGTTGACTTGCTAGCGTGGCCTCCCCGGCAACGGCGCCAGAAATTCTTCTTGCTACCTCTTGAGCACTGTGTTGGATTTCCCCGAAGAGGAGAGGATGATGCAGCAAAGTAGCATAAGTATTTCCCTCAGTTTTTGAGAACCAAGGTATCCATCCAGTAGGAGACCACGCACACAAGTCCCTCGTACCTACACAAAACGATAGCTCCTCGTAACCAATGCGATTAGGGGTTGTCAATCCCTTCACGGTCAGTTACGAGAGTGAGATCTGATAGAGATGATAAATAATATTTTTGGTATTTTTGGTATAGAGATGCAAAGTGAAAAGTAAAAGGCAAAGTAAAAACAAAGCAAGTAATAAAGTAATGGAGATTGATATGATGAGAATAGACCCGGGGCCATAGGTTTCACTAGTGGCTTCTCTCAAGAGCATAGATATTCTACGGTGGGTGAACAAATTACTGTTGAGCAATTGACAGAATTGAGCATAGTTATGAGTATATCTAGGTATGCTCATGTATATAGGCATCACGTCCGAGACAAGTAGATCGAAACGATTCTGCATCTACTACTATTACTCCACTCATCGACCGCTATCCAACATGCATCTAGAGTATTAAGTTAAAAACAGAGTAATGCCTTAAGCAAGATGACATGATGTAGAGGGATAAATTCATGCAATATGATAAAAAACCCATCTTGTTATCCTCGATGGCAACAATACAATACGTGCCTTGCTGCCCCTTCTATCACTAGGAAAGGACACCGCAAGATTGAACCCAAAGCTAAGCACTTCTCCCATTGCAAGAACTACCAATCTAGTTGGCCAAACCAAAAGGATAATTCAAAGAGACTTGCAAAGATAACTCAATCATACATAAAAGAATTCAGAGAAGATTCAAATATTGTTCATAGATAAGCTGGATCATAAACCCACAATTCATCGGTCTCAACAAACACACCGCAAAAAGAAGATTACATCAAATAGATCTCCACGAGAGAGGGGGAGAACATTGTATTGAGATCCAAAAAGAGAGAAGAAGCCATCTAGCTACTAGCTATGGACCCGAAGGTCTGAAGTAAACTACTCACACTTCATCGGAGGGGCTATGGTGTTGATGTAGAAGCCCTCCGTGGTGGATGCCCCCTCCGGTGGAGCTCCAAAACAGGCCCCAAGATGGGATCTCGTGGATACAGAAGGTTGCGGCGGTGGAATTAGGTTTTTGGCTCCTGTTTTGATTGTTTGGGGATACATAGGTATATATAGGAGGAAGGAGTACGTCGATGGAGCAACAGGGGGGCCACGAGGCAGGGGGCGCGCCCCCACACTCGTGACCGACTCTTCTGCTTCTTTGAGTAGGGTCCAAGTCTCCTGGATCACGTTCGGTGAGAAAATCACGTTCCCGAAGGTTTCATTCCGTTTGGACTCTGTTTGATATTCCGTTTCTTCGAAACACTGAAATAGGCAAAAAAACAACCATTCTGGGCTGGGCCTCCGGTTAATAGGTTAGTCCCAAAAATAATATAAAAGTGGAAAATGCAGCCCAATATAGTCCAAAACAGTAGATAAAGTAGCATGGAGCAATCAAAAATTATAGATACGTTGGAGACGTATCAGGCATCCCCAAGCTTAATTCCTGCTCGTCCTCGAGTAGGTAAATGATAAAAAAGAATTTTTGATGCGGAGTGATACTTTGGCATAATTTCAATGTAAAACTTCTTAATTGTGGTATGAATATTCAGATCCGAAAGATTCAAGACAAAAGTTCATATTGACATAAAAAAAATACTTCAAGCATACTAATCAAAGCAATCATGTCTTCTCAAAATAACATGGCTAAAGAAAGTTATCCCTACAAAATCATATAGTCTGGCTATGCTCCATCTTCCCCACACAAAATATTTAAATCATGCACAACCCCGATGACAAGCCAAGAAATTGTTTCATACTTATGACATTCTCCAAACTTTTTCAATCTTCACGCAATACATGCGCGTGAGCCATGAATATAGCACTATATGTGGAATAGAATGGTGGTTGTGGAGAAGACAAAAAGAGGGAAGATAGTCTCACATGAACTAGGCGTATCAACGGGCTATGGAGATGCCCATCAATAGATATCAATGTGAGTGAGTAGGGATTGCCATGCAACGGATGCACTAGAGCTATAAGTATATGAAAGCTCTACAAAAGAAACTAAGCGCCCCCACCCTCGTGACCGACTCTTCTGCTTCTTGGAGTAGGGTCCAAGTCTCCTGGATCACGTTCGGTGAGAAAATCACGTTCCCGAAGGTTTCATTTCGTTTGGACTCCGTTTGATATTTCGTTTCTTAGAAACACTGAAATAGGCAAAAGAAATAACAATTCTGGGTTGGGCCTCCGGTTAATAGGTTAGTCCCAAAAATAATATTGAAGTGGAAAATAAAGCCCAATATAGTCCAAAACAGTAGATAAAGTAGCATGGAGCAATCAAAAATTATAGATACGTTGGAGACGTATCAAATGCGTTAAAATGTTTGGCACTAAATCTTTGAATGATGAGCATGATTGCAATGTTGTTAGTATGAACTCTTTGAATATCCATACTAATGATGATTGCACTAGTCATGATGAAAATGTTTCTTATAAGCATGTCAACTTTTGTGGAGTGCATAGAGTTCGCAAGTACACACCAAATAGGGAATATAGATTTTGCAAGAGGCATAAGTATTTAGAAACTAAATGGTTGCAAGAGAGGCTAGATGTTTGTGCTAAAAATTTAAAATTTCTTTGCCATCCTTGTGAACTTTGCAATGAATGTGATCATTTAAATCCCCAATGCAAATTGTTTCATGATCGAATCGTGTCCAAAAATTGTGATGACTTGATTTCCCTTGCGCATCATAATGAACTTAGCTTGCTTGTGGGTTATGAAGAAATGAAACGTATAAATAAGGATCTTCCAGAATTTGTCCTTGATAAAGTTCTTGATTTTGATCTAGAGGAAATTTATATGTATTGTGCAGTGAATTGCATTGAAAATCCTTATATTGCCAATTACATAAAGACAAGAAAACAAATAGAAGATGAAGAGAATACTAATAAAAGGGAAGAGATTTCCCAATATCCTCCTATTCTTTCTTATGATGAATCAGGTAACGAGGAGGAGCTCTCTATTCAACCAATCTCATTAATAAGGAGCTCCAAAAAGAGGATTAAACCCACACATGATGTGAAGAAGAAAAAGAAAAGACGAAGAAGCAAAGGTAAAAAGGTATCCCTCCCAAATGATGTTGCTCATATTACTCATTGTGATGATAATAATTGCCATACTATTGGTGCTATACATACTATTCACGATGAGAGTGATTATGCTTATGATATGAAAAGGCCCAAGCTTGGGGATGCTATGTTTGATGAGAATGACATGTTTGAGAATTTGTTTGCTGCAATTAATGTTTGTCCCAAGCTTGGGGATGCTATGTTGAATGAAGATGATATTTTTAGTCTCCCAAGTTTTGATATGCAAATTTTTTATGATGATAGCATGCCTCCTACTTATGATGATTATATTTATAAAAGTGTATTTGGAGAGGTCATGACTTTATTTAGTAATGATTCCACTATCTTGGAAGAGGTTTCAATTGATTATGATGAGAACAAAGTTGCTACTTATGATATATTATTGTGATGATACTTATGCTATAAAAAGTAGTGATGATTATATTTATAAAACTTGTCATGATTATGATTACCCTTTTTCTGAACTTTATTCTTTCAATGTGGAAACAATTTATAGTATTCGAGTTTCTTATGATACTCTCACTATTCCGAATGAGAAGAAATTTGCTTATGTGGAGAGTAGTAAAATTTTTATGCTTGTAGATCATGAAAAGAATGCTTTATGTGATAGTTATATTTTTAAATTCATTCATGATTCTACTGAAAATATTATGAGGGATGAATATATGCTTGTAGGAATTGCAATAATATCAAGTTTCCTCTCTATGTGTTGAAAATCTTGAAGCTATGCTTATTTTGCTTTCCTATGCTAGTTGATTCTTGTTCCCATAAGTTGTTTGCTCACAAAATCCCAATACATAGGAAGTGGGTTAGACTTAAATGTGCTAGTCATATTCTTCATGATGCTCTCTTTGTGTTTCAATTCTTATCTTTTATGTAAGCATCATTGAAATCATCATGCCTAGCTAAAAAGGCATTAAAGAAAAGCACTTGTTGGGAGACAACCCAATATTTATCCTTACTGTTTTTGTGTGTCCACATGATTAAGATACTGTATTAATCATGTTTTATAGCTTTTGTTTCAATAAAGTGCCAAGTAGAACCTTTGGGAAGACTTGGGTGAAAGTTAATGTGATCTTGCTGTAAAAAACAGAAACTTTGCGCTCACGAGATTAGCTGTCATTTTTAACAGAAGTGTGATTTTAAGTTGATTCTTTTTGAATAATATTAATAGACAAATTCCTCACGTCCACAAATTTATTTCATAATTTTAGGAGTTACAGAAGTATTCAAGCGTTACAGATTACTACAGACTTTTCTGTTTTTGACAGATTCTGTTTTCTCTGTGTTGTTTGCTTATTTTGATGAATCTATGAGTAGTATCGGAGGGTATGAACCATAGAGAAGTTGGAATACAGTATATATAACACAAATATGAAATTAGAATGAGTTCACAACAGTACCAAAAGTGGTGATTTATTTTCTTATACTAACGGAGCTTATGAGTTTTCTGTTGAGTTTTGTGTTGTGAGGTTTTCATGTTTTGGGTAAAGATTTGATGGACTATGGAATAAGGCGTGGCAAGAGCCTAAGCTTGGGGAGGCCCCGGATGGCATCCCCTCTTTCGTCTTTGTTCATCGGTAACTTTACTTGGAGCTATATTTTTATTCACCACAGGATATGTGTTTTGCTTGGAGCGTCATTTTGTTTTATTTTGTTTTGCTTGATGTTTGAATAAAATCCCAATATATTAAAATTCTTAAATGTTAGAGAGTCTTCACATAGTTGCACAATTATTCGACTACTCATTGATCTTCACTTATATCTTTTGGAGTAGTTTGTCGTTTGCTCTAGTGCTTCACTTATATCTTTTTAGAGCATGATGGTAGTTTTATTTTGAAGAAATTGATGAACTCTCATGCTTCACTTATATTATTTTGGGAGTCTTTTAGAACATCATGGTAATTTGCTTGGGTTATAAAACTAGTCCTAATATGATGGGCATCCAAGAGGGATATCATATAAACTTTCATATAAAGCGCATTGAATACTATGAGAAGTTTGATTCTTTATGATTGCTTTGAGATATGAAGATGGTGATATTAGAGTCATTGTCGGTGTCAAAACCGGTGGATCTCGGGTAGGGGGTCCCGAACTGTGCGTCTAGGCGGATGGTAACAGGAGACAAGGGACACGATGTTTTTACCCAGCTTCGGGCCCTCTCGATGGAGGTAAAACCCTACTCCTGCTTGATTAATATTGATGATATGGGTGGTACAAGAGTAGATCTACCACGAGATCAAAGAGGCTAAACCCTAGAAGCTAGCCTATGGTATGATTGTTGTTCGTCCTACGGACTAAAACCCTCTGGTTTATATAGACACCGGAGAGGGCTAGGGTTACATAGAGTCGGTTACAATGGTAGGAGATCTACATATCCGTATCGCCAAGCTTGCCTTCCACGCCAAGGAAAGTCCCATCCGGACACGGGATGAAGTCTTCAATCTTGTATCTTCACAGCCCAGGAGTCCAGCCAACGGTGATAGTTCGGCTATCCGGACACCCCCTAATCCAGAACTCCCTCAATAGCCCCTGAACCAGGCTTCAATGACGACGAGTCCAGCGCGCATATTGTCTTCGACATTGCAAGGCGGGTTCCTCCTCTGAATACTTCATAGAAGATTTTGAACACAAGGATAGTGTCCGACTCTGCAAAACAAGTTCCACATACCACCGTAGAGAGAATAATCTTTACACAAATTCAATCTGCTGACGTATTCTGTGGCGTGACGTCACACCACGGCCAAGCCTTTATTGGAATCGTTTTTACTGTCCCACCTCAGCATGTTTAGCGAGGCGGTTTCCTTGGCACGTCTTATCAACGCGGAGATCGTGCCCCCTTATTCCAGGATTCTCATCAATACGGGCGTGGGTAATCCAACCGTGCCATTGATTACGGCGCTTGGGAGATAAGCGAGTTTTACCAGGCTGGTGGGGACGCATAGTTTCGTTCGCCCATATAAGGGGATAAGAATCCACCTTTTTACCTACGCCTTCTTCCTCCTTTGCTTATCCATTTCCGCGCACTCGAGCTCCAGCGCTCGAGTCCGCACATCTCGCCTCAACCTTCCCCAGCCATGTCCGGAGCGGGAGGCAAGTGGATGGCCTCCTCCGTCACGGAGGGGCACATCAAAAAGTTGAGGAAAGCCGGATACCTGCACAACGACATTGCGCACCGGCTTCCAGACGAGGGGCAGCTCGTCCCCACCCCCAGGCCCCATGAGAGGGTGTTGTTCCTCACCCACTTCCTCCGCGGACTAGGTTTTCCACTTCACCCATTTGTCCGGGGGCTCATGTTCTACTATGGCCTAGATTTCCACGATCTGGCCCCGAACTTCATCCTCAACATCTCGGCGTTCATCGTCGTGTGCGAGGCCTTCCTCTGCATCCAGCCCCACTTTGTCTTATGGCTGAAGACTTTTAATGTCAAGCCGAAGGTAGTGGGCGGCCGCCAAGCGGAGTGCGGAGGCGCCATGGTGGCCCGGATGGCCAATGTCCTATGGCTCGAGGGCTCCTTCGTGGAGACAATAAAGGGGTGGCAATCGGGGTGGTTCTACATCACCGAGCCGCACGACTCCAAATGGGCGGCGACCCCCGAATTCCAATCTAGTTTCCCCACACGGCTCACCTCCTGGAAAGAGACGGGCCTAACATGGGGAGATTCGGAAGAGCTGACCAGACTTCAAACCTGCGTCCAAAATCTGGTGAACAAGAATCTCAAGCTTGTCAACGTAGTCCAGGTCATGCTCATCCGCTGGATCCTCCCATGCCAACAACGGGCCTTCAAATTGTGGGAGTTTGATCCGGCACAGCACCAAACCTTGCACAATCTCTTCGACACTACGTACGAAGATGCCTTGAAGGTGCTGTTTAAGGGCACCGAGGCCCCCGCATCCGCTACCGAAGATCGCGGATTCAGCTCGCGGCGTCAGGCCAGCGAGGTAAGCCATTCTACCCTTTATGGGACTCTTTTTTTTCATAGTCTGACTCTATGCGGGATCTAAACTCCCTTACCTTTGACAGAACTGGCTGAAGACGTTCGGGCAGGTTAACTGTCCGGCTCCTTTGCCAGAAGACCCAGCGGACGCCCGCTTGACGGGGCTGCTGGTTCCGGCACCTCACGTGGTGCCGGAGAAGAAGTCCAAGAAGAAGGCCACGGGAACTCGAAGGAGTGCCCGGCGCCAGGTGTTGTCGGACTCATCGTCCGACGATTCCGAGGCGGACTCCTCCTATGAAGACGAGGAGGAGGAAAAAGAGGCCTCTCCCCCAGTGGGGGGAGAGAAGAAAAGGAAGGCCGCCCCAGCTGGGGGGCCGGAGGGTCCAAGAAAGGAAGGACCCTTCCTCCGGACTTTTCCACCAACGCCGACGACAGCGAAGAGGAGTGGCCCTTGAGGGCCAAGCCCCTGGCGAGATCGTAAGTGTCCAGATTCCAGAATAACTCATGATTTTTCATTTGTCGCATAGTGTCTTCTAACACCGAATACAACCATGTAGCCCACCCAAGGACGAGCTCCCCGCTTCGTCGAGCGGCTCCCTGGATTCGTCGGATGTGAATAGCACTTCACTTCTGACCGCCTCCTCCCCTCGTGATGCAGACGACGTTGTGGTGGAGTCCCAAAAGGGGCTCGACCATGAGGAGGTGTCCTGGAGGCGCCGCAAGGCGACTTCCCGGACTCCGGGCGCAAAGGGGGGAAAACCCCAGAGGGCTCTAAGTCCGGCCCTGTGTCGGACTCCGTACCGAAACCTACAGTGGTTCCGAAGTCCGGCAGGCGGCCCCTTCGTAAGAAGGGCAAGACTGCGACGCCGGTGGCCTCCGTCCAACTGGAGGCACCAGACAGCTTGCTAGAGGCGCTTAACGGCGCCTCCATCAACGAGGAGCACCGCACTATCATGAGTGTGGTGATCCAGAAAGTTCAGTCCGCCAAGAGCGGGCTGACTGAAGCCTGTACTAGCCTTCTAACAGGCTTTGAGGTAAGTTTTTAAGATATGTAAGAATATTACCGCATAGACAGTAGCCCCTGATGCTTAGTTCGGTGTTTGGAAAGAAAAGCCGAGCTGAGGATCTAAAAAGATATACGCAGGAGTCTAACATAAATATGTCAATATGGGAATGCAGGCTGCGCTGCTGACCTCTACCGCACTGACTGCGGAGGTCAATGCATTGAAGGAGAGCCTCGAGCGGTCCGAGAACGAGCTCGGCCTTGCCAAGAAGCAGCTCGAGGACAAGGAAGGTAAGTAATACCTTATTAAAGTAATACCTTATAGAAAGGATTTTGTTGCAAAAAATGACAGGAATAACGTGAGTATTGCAGGTGCCACGAACGAGGTGGCGACCCTGAAGGAAGCGGTGTCCAAGGCCGAAAACAGTGCGGCCGCGGAGCGCACCGAGCGAGAGAAGCAGGAGGCGCGGGTGGCAGAGGTGCGGCAAGAGCTCCAGGCTCTCGTGGAAAAACATGAGAGTTTGGAGCGTGACTCGAAGACTCGAGAGTCTGAGCTCGCCTTGCTCTTGAGAGTGCCAAAGCTGCTAAGGCCGAAGCCCAGAAGGCCCTCCAGGAGATTGAGGCGATAAAAAAGATAGCGGCGGGTAAGGCATTCTATATGCAAAGCAAGCATGTAAAAGTGAATTATATGTTACTTACCCGAATCCGGAGCTCTCCAGGAGCGTTCATAGATCTGCCCTGTAGTGTGTCTGATGCTGCGGCGTTCTACTGAGCCGAGGAGGGGAGCTCGACGAAAAAGGTGTTATGGTCTAAATATGCTGAGGCCGGACATCCGGTGCCCCTGAGTGACCAACTGAAGCAACTGGTCGAGCTCCACAAGGTGATCGAACAGGCCATGAAGGGCCTCATAGTTCGGCTGTGGCCTAAAGAAGCCATGCTTGGGAGCTACTTCGGTCTGGTGCGGCGGCTGGTGGACGCCTGTCCATGGATTGAAGTCATCAAGTGCTCCGTCTGCATTGAAGGTGCCCGTCGGGCCCTTGCCCGTGCTAAAGTGCACTGGGCAAGATGGACGCCGAGAAGCTTGTGATGGACGCGCCACCGTCGGGCAAGGAGTATCGCAAGCCCGGATGTACTATGAGGGCGTCCTGAAGGGTGCCCGCCTTATAGCGGGTGAATGCTCCAAAGATGTAATTTTCGAGTAGACTCGCATTTGTTATCCTGTACGCTGAAAACTTTGTTCATATGCGCTAAGCAACGCTTGTTAATTTAAAATATTACCTTCTGTGCGGCCATTTATCAAATTTGAGAGATGGCGAGTCGTTGGCTTCAGCCCCCATGCCACGAGTGCTGGGGTGTTCAGGATAAACTTGAGCGCTCTTGTTCCCATTCTTGGGTCCTTCGAGGGAGGCGTTCAACACGACAAACGAGGCAACCAGACTATAATGCTTGAACACTCTCACTTAGCCATAGAATTCTATAATTTTAAATCTTGGCGAAGCCCCTGGTATTCGGAAGACCGAGTTCGGGGCACTATCCACGCCTTGGCCGGACAATGCTGACTCCTCGCTCTAAGCGGCATGAGTCTTTAGGGACCCGAAAAACCTCTCGAACAGCGACCGGCTCTCGCCCTATCATGACGGTCAGTTTTAGCTTTCTCCACTGAGGTGCTTAACCCATCTCAACTGGGGCACAATCGCAGTGGTTCTCCCAGCGCTACCTTAGCCGATATAACGGAACGTAAGGTACCAAAACATGGGAGCCGGGCAAACCCAACTATTGACCCAAGACATGATTCGGAGCCGATGCATATAATGCTATAAGTTCGGGGTGCCGCACTTGTGAAAGTGTTCGGACTTATCACACCATGTTTTGGGGTACTTAAGCCCCTGGTGTATTGACCGTACCAAGTTGTACGGGTGCAACATGTCATAGATGAACATTTATGGAAAAAAGGAATGCAATAATAAGTAGAAGCTATGTATTGTTTATTCAAAAGATACTGCAATGAAAGCAGAATGATACAAATAGTGCGATAAGCAAGGGATGGGACTATTTAACATGTCCCCCTCCAGGGGTAGGCTGCGGGATGGTATGTAAAACAGGTATACTACTCGTAATAGAGACCACCTGGATACTCGACGTAGCTTTTCTGCTTCCCTGGCTGTTGCATCGTGAGTTCGGCGATTCTACTACCGGACAGGGCTTCTGGAAAACGGAGTCCTGAGAATAAGAAAAAAAAGAATGACATAATTGGGAGCCCCTGGTGAGGTTGAGCCGCACTCTAGGCATGACGTGGTTGTGCCCCTCCCCCTATGCCCATGGTATCTCCAGAGCGTAGTTATGTACGCGTGGTACTGGTCTCGCGATTTCGCGAGGGCTGAGGTTGGGGCCGCATTGCTACGCGTGCTCGGAACGTGCCAGGCGGTCTTGTTGTAGCTTACTCCGGGCGCGCTTGACGGTGTCCGGATGTTTAGTAGTCGGACTCGAGAATTGCCTTAAGAGGCTGCTTTGTACTTCCGCCGCGAGGGACGCCGTATGCTCCTCCGTTCGGAGAGAGCGTTCGGTGTTTCCATTGACCGTGATTACTCCTCGAGGGCCTGGCATCTTGAGCTTGAGGTATGTGTAGTGCGACACCGCATTGAACTTTGCAAATGCGGTTCGTCTGAGCAGTGCGTGATAGCCACTGCGGGACGGTACTATGTCGAAGATTAATTCCTCGCTTCGGAAGTTATCTGGGGATCCGAAGACCACTTCGAGTGTAATTGAGCCTGTACAGTTGGCCTCTACACCTGGTATGACGCCTTTAAAGGTTGTTCTTGTGGGTTTAATCCTTGAGGGGTCTATGCCCATTTTGCACACTGTATCCTGGTAAAGCAGGTTCAGGCTGCTGCCGCCGTCCATCAGGACTCTAGTGAGGTGAAATCCGTCAATGATTGGGTCAAGAACCAATGCGGCGAATCCGCCGTGGCGGATGCTAGTGGGGTGGTCCCTTCGATCAAAAGTGATCGGGCAGGAGGACCATGGGTTGAACTTTGGGGCGACTGGCTCCATCGAGTATACGTCCCTTAGTGCACGCTTCCGCTCCCTTTTGGGTATGTGGGTTGCGTATATCATGTTCACCGTTCGCACTTGTGGGGGAAGCCCTTCTGTCCTCTATTGTTCGGCGGTCGGGGCTCCTCCTCGTCATCGCCATTCCCATCTTTTGGGATGTCCACCATGTATATGTCGTATGACGAGGTGGCCGTCCAGTGCCCTGTAGGCGCTGGTTCTTGGTTGTCTCCTGCATCGTCGTCCATACCGTCGATGTCTTCGGAGTCGAAGTCGAGCATGTCGGTTAAATCATCGACAGTGGCTACAAAGTGGGTGGTGGGTGGGCGTTGAATTTCTTCGTCGTCCGCATCCCAACCTTCCTGACCATAGTCCGGCCAGGGCTCTCCTGATAAAGAGAGAGACTTTAGTGAATTCAGGATGTCGCCAAAGGGCGAGTGCTGAAAGATGTCCGCGGCAGTGTACTCCATAACCGGTGCCCAATCGGATTTGATTGGCAGGGGCGCGGGAGGTTCGGAGTCCGGAGAGGAGTCTGGCACCTCGGAGTCACGGGCTTTGCAAAGGACAGGGATGGTGTTCGGCTTAATCGCCGTAGAGATCGTAGCCCCCGAGGCGGTGTCCAGCCACTCGTCCTCGATCGGCGAAGTCGGCTCCGAGCTAAGGGTCGGAGCAGACGTTGGTGCGGCCTCCAGGGCACTGTTCGGCGGCAGAGCCAGATCATACCCATCGAGATAGTGCAGCACGCTTGGTTGTGGCTCGAATCCGCCGAAGATCAAGTCTCCGTGGATGTCAGCCATGTAGTTCAAACTCCCAAATCTGACCTGATGGCCAGGGGCGTAGCTTTCGATATGCTCCAGATGGCCAAGTGAATTGGCCCGCAGTGCAAAGCCGCCGAATACAAAGATCTGTCCGGGGAGAAAAGTCTCACCCTGGACCGCGTCGTTGTTGATGATCGAAGGAGCCATCGGGCCTAAAGGTGACGACATAGAGGAACTCTCAATGAAAGCACCAATGTCGGTGTCAAAACCGGCGGATCTTGGGTAGGGGGTCCCGAACTGTGCGTCTAGGCGGATGGTAACAGGAGACAAGGGACACGATGTTTTTACCCAGGTTCGGGCCCTCTCGATGGAGGTAAAACCCTACTCCTGCTTGATTAATATTGATGATATGGGTGGTACAAGAGTAGATCTACCATGAGATGAAAGAGGCTAAACCCTAGAAGCTAGCCTATGCTATGATTGTTGTTCATCCTACAGACTAAAACCCTCCGGTTTATATAGACACCAGAGAGGGCTAGGGTTACACAGAGTCGGTTACAATGGTAGGAGATCTACATATCCTTATCGCCAAGCTTGCCTTCCACGCCAAGGAAAGTCCCATCTAGACACGGTACGAAGTCTTCAATCTTGTATCTTCACAGTCCAGGAGTCCGGCCAACAGTGATAGTTCGGCTATCCGGACACCCCCTAATCCAGGACTCCCTCAGTCATGCTAGTGGAGTAATTGTGAATTTGAGAAATAGTTGTGTTGAAGTTTGTGATTCCCATAGCATGCACGTATGGTGAACCATTATGTGATGAAGTTGGAGCATGATTTATTTTTGTTGATTGTCTTCCTTATGAGTGGAGGTAGGGATCGCGTGATGGTTAACTCCTACCAACCCTTACCCTAGGAGCATGCGTGTAGTACTTTGTTTTGATGACTTGTAGATTTTTCCAATAAGTATGTGAGTTCTTTATGATTAATGTTGAGTCCATGGATTATATGCACTCTCACCCTTCCACCATTGCTAGCCTCTCTAGTACCGCACAAGTTTCATCGGTACGATACACCACAATATACCTTCCTCAAAACAAACACCATACCTACCTATTATGGCATTTCCATAGCCATTCCGAGATATATTGCCATGTAAATTTTCACTGTTCCGTTTATTATGACACGCTTCATCATTGCCATATTGCTTTGCATGATCATGTAGTTGACATTGTATTTGTGGCAAAGCCACCTTTCATAATCCTTTCATACATGTCACTCTTGATTCATTGCACATCCCAGTACACCGCCAGAGGTATTCATGTAGAGTCATATTTTGTTCTAAGTATGGAGTTGTAATTCTTGAGTTGTAAGTAAATAAAAGTGTGATGATCATCATTATTAGAGCATTGTCCCAGTGAGGAAAGGATGATGGAGACTATTATTCCACCACAAGTCGGGATGAGACTCCGGACGAAAAAAATAAAATAAAAAAATAGGCCAAAAAAAACAGAAGGCCCCCAAAAAAGGAAAACAAAAAAATGAGAGAAAAAGAGAGAAGGGGCAATGCTACTATCCCTTTACCACACTTGTGCTTCAGAGTAGCACCATGATCTTCATGATAGTGAGTCTCCTATGTTGTCACTTTCATATACTAGTGGGAATTTTTCATTATGGAACTTGGCTTGTATATTCCAATGATGGGCTTCCTCAAAATGCCCTAGTTCTTCTTGAGCAAGCAAGTTGGATGCACACCCACTTAGTTTCTTTTTGAGCTTTCATACACTTATAGCTCTAGTGCATCCGTTGCATGGCAATCCCTACTCACTCACATTGATATCTATTGATGAGCATCTCCATAGCCCGTTGATACGCCTAGTTGATGTGAGACTATCTTCTCCTTTTTGTCTTCTCCACAACCACCATTCTATTCCACCTATAATGCTATATCCATGGCTCGCGCTCATGTATTGCGTGAAAGTTGAAAAAGTTTGAAAATACTAAAGTATGAAACAATTGCTTGGCTAAAACCGGGGTTGTGCATGATTTAAGTATAGCCAGACTATATGATTTTGTAGGGATAGCTTTCTTTGGCCATATTATTTTGAGAAGATATGATTGCTTTGTTAGTATGCTTGAAGTATTATTGTTTTTATGTCAATATTAAACTTTTGTTTTGAATCTTTTGGATCTGAATATTCTTGCCACAATAAAGAGTGATTACATTGATAAATATGTTAAGTAGCATTCCACATCAAAAATTTTGTTTTATCATTTACCTACTCGAGGACAAGCAGGAATTAAGCTTGGGGATGCTGACACGTCTCCAATGTATCTATAATTTTTGATGTATTAATGCCATGTTTATAATATTTCTACATGATTTTGGTATGATTTGGTTAGAACTAACCCAGACTGGCGTTGTTTTCAGCAGAACTACCGTGGTGTTGTTTTTGTGCAGAAAAAAAGTTCTTAGAATGCGTCGAAAATCAACGGAGATTTTTTCTGGAAAATATAAAAAATACTGGAACGAAAAGTTATCGGAGAGGAGTCCCGTGGGGCCCATGAGGGTGGGGGCGCGCCCCTGTGCCTCATGGACTCCTCGTGGGTCCCCCTAACTTGTTCTCGACGCCAAACCCTCCTATAAATACCAAACTTCCACAAAGAAACCTAGATCGGGAGTTCCGCTACCGCAAGCCTCTGTAGCCACCAAAAATCTCTCGGGAGCCCGTTTCGGCACCCTGCCGGAGGGGTAATCCATCACCCAGTGGCCATCTTCATCATCCCAGCGCTCTCCATGACGAGGAGGGAGTAGTTCGCCCTAGGGGCTGAGGGTATGTACCAGTAGCTATGTGTTTGATATCTCTCTCTCTCTCTCTCTCTCTCTCTCTCGTGTTCTTGATATGGCACGATCTTGATGTACCACGAGCTTTGCTATTATAGTTGGGTCTTATGATGTTTCTCCCCCTCTACCTTTTTGTAATGGATTGATTTTTCCCTTTGAAGTTATCTTATCGGATTGAGTCTTTAAGGATTTGAGAACACTTGATGTATGTCTTGCATGTGCTTATCTGTGGTGACAATGGGATATTCACATGATCTACTTGATGTATGTTTTGGTGGTCAACTTGTGGGTTCAGTGACCTTGTGAACTTATGCATAGGGGTTGGCACACGTTTTCATCTTGACTATCCGGTAGAAACTTTGGGGCACTCTTTGAAGTTCTTTGTGTTGGTTGAATATATGAATCTGAGATTGTATGATGCATATCGTATAATCATACCTGCATATACTTGATGACCCACAAGTGTAGGGGATCTATCGTAGTCCTTCCGATAAGTAAGAGTGTCAAACCCAAAGAGGAGCAGAAGGAAATGATAAGCGGTTTTCGGTAATGTTTTCTCTGCAAGCACTGAAATTGTAGGTAATATATAGTTTTTTGATAAGATAAATAGTAACGAGCAACAAGTAAATAAAGTAAATAAAGTGCAGCAAGGTGGCCCAATCCTTTATGTAGCAAAGGATAAGCCTGGACAAATTCTAATAATGATAAAGGAGCTCCCGAGGACACACTGGGAATTATCGTCAAGCTAGTTTTCATCACGTTCATATGATTCGCGTTCGGTACTTTGATAATTTAATATGTGGGTGGACCGGTACTTGGGTACTGCCCTAACTTGGACAAGCATCCCACTTATGATTAACCCCTATTGCAAGCATCCGCAACTACAAAAAGGAGTATCAAGGTAAACCTAACCATAGCATTAAGCGTATGGATCCATATCAGCCCCTAACAAAGCAACGCATAAACTAGGGTTTAAGCTTCTGTCACTCTAGCAACCCATCATCTACTTATTACTTCCCCATGCCTTCCTCTAGGCCCAAATAATGGTGAAGTGTCATGTAGTCGATGTTCAGATAACACCACTAGAGGAAAAGACAACATACATCTCATCAAAATATCGAACGAATACCAAATTCACATGACTACTAATAGCAAGACTTCACCCATGTCCTCGGGAACAAACGTAACTACTCACAAAGCATATTCATGTTCATAATCAGAGGAGTAATAATATGCATAAAGGATCTGAACATATGATCTTCCACCAAGTAAACCAATTAGCATCAACTACAAGGTGTAATCAACACTACTAGCAACCCACATGTACCAATTTGTGGTTTTGATACAAGATTGGATACAATAGATGAACTAGGGTTTTGAGAGGAGATGGTGCTGGTGAAGATGTTGATGGAGATTGACCCCCTCCCGATGATAGGATCGTTGGTAATGACGTTGGTGATGATTTCCCCCTCCCGGAGGGAAGTGTCCCCGGCAGAACAGCTCTGCCAGAGCCCTAGATTGATTCTGCCAAGGTTCCGCCTCGTGGCGGCGGAGTTTCGTCCCGTAAGCTTGCCCATGATTTTTTCCAGGGTAAAAGTGATGATATAGCAGAAGATGGATGCCGGAGGCCCACCAGGGGGCCCAGGAGATAGGGGGCGTGCCCTATAGGGGGGGCGCGCCCTGTCTCCTGGACAGGGTGTTGGCCCCCTAGCCTATTTCTTTTGCTCAGAAATTCTTATTAAATCCAAAAAGTTGTTTTGTGGAGTTTCAGGATTTTTGGAGCTGTGCAGAATAGGTTTCCAACGTTTGCTCCTTTTCCAGCCAGAATTCTAGCTGCCGGCATTCCCCCTCTTCATGGTAAACTTTGTAAAATAAGAGAGAATAGCCATAAGTATTGAGATATAATGTGTAATAACAACCCATAATGCAATAAATATTGGTATGAAAGCATGATGCAAAATGGACGTATCAACTCCCCAAGCTTAGACCTCGCTTGTCCTCAAGCGGAAGCCAAAATCGAAAAATATGTCCACATGTTTAGAGATAGAGGTGTCGATAAAAATAAAATACGGACATGAGGGCATCATGATCATTTTTATAATAGCAACATAAATAGATTTTATCATATGATTTCTTATGCTCAAGTAACAATCAATTCACAATGTCAAGTATGGTTCGAAAACTTCATTGGGAACTAACAAACTATAATCTCAGTCATTGAAGCAATTACAATTTATTGTAACATCAGAAAGAGTCAATAATAGAGATTTTCAGCAAGTTCACATACTCAACGATCATGTAGTCTTCTATAATTGCTAACACTCATGCAATACTTATGGTTATTGAGTCTCAGCCGGACACTGAGAAAGATAGGGGCTTATTGTGTTGCCTCCCAACGTATTCACCTTTAGGTGATGTCAACAATATTAGCCCATGCTAACTTACATCAAATTGGATATATATTTCATGATCTTTCAAACACGAGGAGCTTGCCAAAGGATAAAATGAAAAAGGGAAAGGTGGGGATCACCTTGACTCAAGCATAAAGTAAAAACATGAAGTAAAAGATAGGCCCTTCGCAGAGGGAAGCAGAGGTTGTCATGCGCGTTTAGGGTTGATGCACGAAATTTTAATGCAAAAGAACGTCACTTTATATTGCCCCTTGTATGTGGACCTTTATTATGTAGTCCGTCGCTTTTATTACTTCCACAACAAGTTCATACAAAGCTTATTTTCTCCGCACTAATAAGTCATACATAATTAGAGAGCAATTTTTATTGCTTGCACCGATGACAACTTACTTGAAGGATCTTACTCAATCCATAGGTAGGTATGGTGGACTCTCATGGCAAAACTGGGTTTAAGGATATTTGGAAGCACAAGTAGTATCTCTACTTGGTGCAAGGAATTTGGCTAGCATGAGGGGGAAAGGCAAGCTCAACATGTTTGGAAGGTCAATGACAATATACTTTAACTGAGATGTCGAAAAACATAAACCATTACGTTGTCTTCCTTGTACAACGTCAACTCTTTTAGCATGTCATACTTAATGAGTGCTCCCAATTATAAAAGGTGTCCAAGATAATATATTTATATGTGAACCCCTCTTTCCTTATCACTTCCAATTAATTGCAACGATGACCAAGGCTACGTTCATCAATTCTCAACAATTTTTATGCCTCATACTTTCTATATGTGAAGTTATCACTGTCCATAAGATCAATATGAACTCTTTTATTCTTTCTACTTTCTCAAGATCATAGCAACATAGCAAAGCCCTTGACTCAACACTAATCTTTATTATAGATAGCACACGAACTCGATTACATAAAGAGATAACTAAGCAAAACTCGAAACTACTTGATATCAAAACTTCAAAATACTAGATCAAGATACTACTAAAAGGATCGAACTAAATAAAGCAGTAAAGATAGGAGTGTGATGGTGATACGATACCGGGGCACCTCCCCCAAGCTTGGCAGTTGCCAAGGGAAGTGCCCATACCCATGTGATTATTTCTCCGGAGGTGATGATGGTGGAGTTGTTGCATTTTTCTTCTCTAGCTTGCGTCTGAGGCTAAAATTTTCCTCCCTCAGATCCTCATTCTCGAGATCAAGTTTCATTATCTTTTTGCATAGTGCTGCCTTGCTGTCCTGCAAAAAACGTGGTGGGATAGACTGGACCTTAGGGAGGCTTGACTTCTTGAACTCCACATGCATATCACCAAGTTGGGGTAGTGGATCATCCTCTTCATCAGATCTTGTCTCCTCCTTCCCCTTTGGATCATAGTCTTCTTCTTCCTCCGTGGTCCAGCCATAGTGTTCCACATCCCCATATACTTTTGGGTTTGTGATATAATCAGCCATGTAGCTCTCCCCCTCCGAATCTTGGGACGACATCTTGCTTTATTCTGCAACAGGAACAACTCGAAATGAAAACATAGGATATTTGCATGATACAGTGGTCAAAACCTTCGGGAGTATATATAATGAATTTTTACCGACCAAAATACGTAATGTGCAAGAAAACGGAGTCCAGGAGGCACACGAGGTGCCCACGAGATAGGGGGCGCGCCCTACAGGGGGGGCGCCCTCCACTCTCGTGGGGGCCTCGTGTCCCTTTCGGACTACTTCTTTCTTCCTAAAATTCTTAAATAATCCAAAACTGATAAAAAATGCCATTGGAGTTGTTTTGGAGTCGGTTTACTTACCGTACCACATACCTATACCTTTTCGGAGTCTGGAACGTTCTGGAAAGTGTCCCTTATGTATTCCTCAGAGGTTATGGTTTCAATAATATTAGTTTCAACACTGATAGGATTACCTGAAATATAATGTTTAATTCTTTGACCGTTTACCACCCTCGGATTTGTGCCTTCGAAGTTGTTGATTTTTATAGCACCAGAACGATAGACCTCCTCAATAACGTAGGGACCTTCCCATTTTGGGAGAAGTTTTCCTGCAAAAAACCTTAAACGAGAGTTGAATAATAACACATAATCTCGTACGTTAAACTCACGCTTTTGTATCCTTTTATCATGCCAGCGTTTGACTTTTTCTTTGAAAAGCTTGGCATTCTCATAGGCTTGGGTTCTCCATTCATCAAGTGAGCTAATATCAAACAACCTCTTCTCACTGGCAAGTTTGAATTCATAATTGAGCTCTTTAATAGCCCAATATGCCTTATGTTCAAGTTCAAGAGGTAAATGACATGCTTTTCCATAAACCATCTTATAAGGAGACATACCCATAGTATTTTTGTATGCAGTTCTATAGGCCCATAATGCATCATCAAGTTTTCTGGACCAATTCTTTCTAGATCTATTCACAGTCTTTTGCAAAATTAATTTGAGCTCTCTATTGCTCAGCTCTACTTGACCACTAGACTGCGGATGATAAGGAGATGCTATTCTATGATTGACATCATACTTAGCGAGAATCTTTCGGAAAGCACCATGAATAAGTGAACCACCATCAGTCATAAGATATCTAGGGACTCCAAACCCCGGAAAAATAACTTCTTTAAGCATTTTAATAGAAGTGTTATGATCAGCACTACTAGTTGGAATAGCTTCTACCCACTTAGTAACGTAATCAACAACAACTAAAATATGTGTATAACCATTAGAGGCAGGAAAAGGTCCCATATAATCAAAGCCCCAAACATCAAATGGTTCAATAACAAGAGAATAATTCATAGGCATTTTTTGACGTCTACTAATGTTACCTATTCTTTGACATTCATCACAAGACAAGACAAACTTACGAGCATCTTTGAAGAGAGTAGGCCAATAAAAACCAGATTGTAGTACCTTGTGTGCAGTTCTATCTCCAGCGTGGTGTCCTCCATAAGATTCAGAGTGGCACTTGCGAAGAATCTGTTCCTGTTCATGCTCAGGCACACAACGTCTAATAACACCATCTACTCCTTCTTTATAAAGGTGTGGATCATCCCAGAAGTAATGTCTTAAATCATAAAAGAACTTTTTCTTTTGCTGGTATGTGAAACTAGGCGGTATATATTTAGCAACAATGTAATTAGCATAATTAGCATACCAAGGAGCAGTACGAGAAGCATTGACGACCGCTAATTGTTCATCAGGAAAGCTATCATTAATAGGTAGTGGGTCATCAAGAACATTCTCTAACCTAGACAAGTTATCTGCAACGGGGTTCTCAGCTCCCTTTCTGTCAATAATATGCAAGTCAAATTCTTGGAGCAAGAGAACCCATCTAATGAGTCTAGGCTTAACATCTTTCTTTTCCATAAGATATTTAATAGCAGCATGATCAGTGTGAATAGTAACTTTGGAATCAACAATATAAGGTCTAAACTTATCACATGCAAACACAACTGCTAAGAACTCTTTTTAAGTAGTAGCATAATTTCTCTGGGCAGTATCAAGAGTCTTACTAGCATACTAGATAACATTCAATTTCTTATCGACTCTTTGCCCTAAAACAGCACCTACAGCATAATCACTAGCATCGCACATAATTTCAAAAGGTAAATTCCAATTAGGTGGCTGAACAATAGGTGCACTGATCAAAGCTTTCTTAAGTATTTCAAATGCTTCTACACAATCATCATCAAAGACAAAAGGAATATCTTTTTGCAATAAATTAGTCAGAGGCCTAGAGACTTTAGAAAAGTCCGTAATGAACCTCCTGTAAAAACCGGCGTGACTAAGGAAACTTCTTATACCTTTTATGTCCTTGGGACATGGCATCTTTTCAATAGCATCAACCTTGGCTTTATCAACTTCAATACCTCTCTCGGAGATCTTGTGCCCCAAGACAATGCCTTCATTAACCATAAAGTGACACTTTTCCCAATTCAAGATGAGACTAGTGTCTTCGCATCTCTGCAAAACTCGATCAAGGTTGCTCAAACAATCATCAAAAGAGGATCCATAGACGGAGAAGTCATCCATGAATACCTCACAAATCTTTTCACAAAAATCAGAGAATATAGCCATCATGCATCTTTGAAAGGTAGCAGGTGCATTACATAAACCAAAAGCACTACAAAAAAAAAGACACATCCGTGACATTTTGGGCCGAACGGATTTTTTTTCTGTCATACATATGACACTTCTATGACGATAATTGTGACAAAACCCGGTATCATCATAGATGTGGTGGGCTCCTACTTCTATGACAAAAAATCATGACAGAAAATGGGCTTTTCATCCTGGGCGGGCCGGAGACGTAGCTGCATGACATTCTTTGGGCCGTCCATGACGGAAAAAACCATGGTAGAAGCGAGGGGGAGGAAAATTTCGAGGAGTTGCCAGTTATGGTGGGAGGTCGAGGGCCGACTCGATGCACGTTTCTCTCGTACGTGCGCGCATGTGTGTGCGAGGCGTTGGCTCTAACTAAAGCCGAGTGAGGCATTGGGCTCTAACTGAACCCGAGCGATTGCACTGCAGGCTACGCGTTACTGAACCCAAGCGATCGACCGATGGCTGTTAATTGAACCCGATGGAGTGATTCCTTCGCTATTGCTGCTAACTGAAGCCGATCGATTGGATGAACAGTGAGCGTTGCGGGGGGGGGGGTGGATGAACAGTGAGCGGTGGCGTTGCCTCTGGATGAACAGGAACCCGTGGTGTGGAGGGCTGGATGAACAGTAGACGGTGGAGGTGTGGCCGTGGAGGGGTGGTTGAACAGGACCCCGTGGTGTGGAGGGCTGGATGAACAGTAGATGGTGGAGGGGTGCCCGTGGAGGGGTGGTTGAACAG
>NC_057807.1:598581725-598582338 GCF_018294505.1 Triticum aestivum
GTAGCGCTCCAACACAAGTCCGTTTCGTCCGTTTTGCGGTACGCCACACCCCCTCCCGATCAATAGGACCCCCATTTCGACCGTAGGAGGTCTGTTTCGTCCGTTTTGCGGTATGCCACACCCCTCCCGATTAGCAGGACCCCCGTTTCGACCGTAGGAGGTCCGTTTCCTCTGTTTTGCGGTACGCCACACCCCTCCCGATCAACAGGACCCCCGTTTCGACTGTAGGAGGTCCGTTTCCTCCCTTTTGCGGTATGCGTGACTAGGCGTTCGAGACCCCGCCCGTATGTACACATACGTGACCGTATTTTCTTTCTTGCACACTGGCCGCTTTACGTACGTGTACATGCTACGTATGCGCCTCTACTACGACACGTGCGCGCCTCTACTATGACACATGCGCGCCTCTACATCGACCAGTATGTATATACACGTTTGCGACCAGGATGACAACGCTACGTATGCTTCGACTAGGTGGGTCCCAACTGTCAGGCACTTCCTTGCCTGCGAAGATGTAGCTAGTGGGTCCCAGCAGTCAAGGGGGGAATCGTTTTTTTTTTTGCCCGGACGCACTTCCTTGCATGCGAAGGTGTAGCTGCTGGGTCCCAGCAGT
>NC_057807.1:598582752-598604201 GCF_018294505.1 Triticum aestivum
TTTTTTTTCGGACGCACTTCCTTGTGTGCGAAGATGTAGCTAGTGGGTCCCAGCAGTTAGGGGGCA
Source organism: Triticum aestivum (assembly GCF_018294505.1). Lineage (NCBI taxonomy): Eukaryota > Viridiplantae > Streptophyta > Magnoliopsida > Poales > Poaceae > Triticum > Triticum aestivum. Next base: position 598,582,819 of record NC_057807.1, read on the forward strand.
AATCGTTTTTTTTCGGACGCACTTCCTTGCGTGCGAAGATGTAGCTCGTGGGTCCCAGCAGTCAGGGGGCGAATCATTTTTTTTGTGAAATACGGTGGCCCGTCTGGTGGGTCCCCGCTGTCAGGTGGAGGAATAATTATTTTGCACGTAATAAGGAGGCACTTCCTTACGGCTGCCGTGGACCCAGCTGTCAGCCTCTCCACGTACAGTCCATGTCCGATGGAAGTCGTTCCTTGACCACATTGACCACGCCGCGCAGAGAGCACCACGGTGGTGGACGACGGCGAGGCCTAGGAAGGGGACGACGCGGAGCCGGGGAAGACGTGGCAGTGGATGCACACACGAAGAGGAGTACGAGGGTTCACTGGTTCGGCTGCGCTGCCGTCGCCGCAGAATAACAGGGGGTGTGGGTCAGTGGGTGAGTGGAGGGATGGCCTGGCCAGCGGTGGGAGTAGTAGGGGGCGGTGAGGCCTCCACGGCAGCATAGCCGGCCACGGGAGGCAGGAGCAGGCGGCAAGACCGGTGCTGCTTTGGGCGGCTGGAGGAAGAAGACCAGAGGTTGAAGAAGCACGACGGCCATTGGATGGACATCGTACGGTTACTGCAGCTAGAATCATTTATATTGACTAAGTTGACAAAGCCCTTGGTACGTCAACTTAGTAGGCCCACAGGTCAGCTTCCGAAACGGTGCGCCCCAGATGTCAGCGGGATGAATCATTTTTTGGGCGGGTGAAGCTAGAATATCCGAGATTGAAGAAGAAGCGCAGCATCCGTTGGATGGACATCCAACGGCCACTGCTGCTAGAACTGTGTGTTGACTATAAGTTGACAAAGCCTTGCATACCCGTCAACTCTGTTTTTTAGGGGACGCGTCAACTTAGTAAGGCCAAAAGTGTGTGGCAGAGAACTTATAGCCCATTTGAGATTTGTAAGAATGTGTAGCCCATTTTTGAATTCTAATGGAATTTACTATAGTCCATTTACAGTTTGTTAAAAGTACAGCCCATTTCAACCAACCGTTCAAAACAGAATTCAATAAAATTTCCCACATTTTGATGGGATCCGAATATTTTTATCCCGAAATTTTAGTCAGACTAAATACAATCTCAATATAAATTTATATTGCGTTAAAATCCAACGAAACATTCCGCTCGCAACAATTAATGAAATTAAAATTTTCAATATTCCAAAAATAATAAAAGTAATCACTGTTTGGTGCATTTTTTTATAGTTACTACCCAGTTTTTATAATTACATCCCGTTTATTATTTCTTAAAGCCCATTTTCTTGTTAAGCCTAATGCATCCCTCCTAGGAAAGATTTGCAGCCCAGCGGGGCGGAGAATAACAACTTGACCTTGCCTGGGTATTCCTAAAAAAAGTATAGCTGGGCTAGCCATTTTCAGCTTGAAAAAAATTAATATCTGGGCTAGATATCTGGCCTGGGCTAGACGGGCCACAGCCCGCCCAGTTAATACCTGCAGCGATGTTTTCATTGTTGTTCAGAGGAGAAAAATTAATATCTAGGGTAAACATTGAAAAACTCTGCAGTGCTCACACCTCAAAAACACAAATACTGCTCGAGCTTCTTGGTCCCAGCTGTCGGTCGCTTCTTGTGCAATTCTCTCGTTTATTGACTACTCCCTCCTTTCCGGTTTATAATGCTCAATTCAAAAATCTCACCAATCAAGGTAGATGGCGAGTGGTGGAATACTTTTTCTAGTTTTGCAAAAGCACCTAATTAATGCTCTTGTTATCCTCGAAAAATTATGTTTATCAATGCATTAATTGCAATGCATGCATGCATAAAGTACATGCATTGGTCAATTTTCTCTTAATACTTGCATGCAATGATTTAATGCACCTTGGAATCTGAACATGTGATGGAAAACAACCAAATTGAGCCTTATAAAATGGAAAAACTAAAATTTTGAGATAAGCCCTATAAACCGGAAAGGAGGGAGTACATAGGTAGACAATGGTGTGGGACCGTGATGTCAGGAAACCAGGAGGAAGCAAAATAAATTATAGTTATATATATATATATATATATATATATATATATATATATATATATATAATAAGGAGGCACTTACGTACGTGAGGCTATGGACCTGGTGGGTCCCCATTGTCATCCTATCCAAGTAAAGTGATCTCCTCGCCCGCGCGCGCTTTCCGCCCGAAACAGTCAGCGCCGGCCGCCCCGCTTCCCGGTGTAGGCGATTGCTCCGCCTTCAAACGACACAAGTGCCGTCCGTTCGTCCATCTGCCGCACACATTAACGATACGCGGTTGCCTAGGCAGCTACTCCGGTGTCACACGTCCGTCCCTCCGCCCGCCCACTATTGCTATATAAACTGCTACGCCGGCCATAGCCACAGTAATCCGCATCTGTTGCCTTTCTCCTGTCCACACCACTACTGCCCACCATGGCTTCCTCGCGCTCCAGTGCTCTTCGGGATGGGCGGACGACGGACCACAAGGAGATAGAAGCCATTGCTGCCGACCGGCTGGCCGGCAGGCAGTCGGAGGACGAGGACGTCCCAATGGAGAACATGGTAGTCAATGATCCGACGCCAACCTCCTCCTCCGCGCCATCCTCGCCGGTGCATTGCACCATGACCATCGGCGAGGCCCGTGCCCAATATATGGACAGGGTGAAGCAGATGCGTGAGGAGCAGTTCCGGGAGGCGCAGGCCGACGCCGCCTACAACCACCATCTTCTCCAGGAGCACCTGCAGGTGTAAGTGCATCTAGTGCCACCCCTAGTTGGTTTTGGAGTATTGACGACAAATTTGGTTGAGGGACTAATGCGTTTGTGAGAATTGTAGGATAACGCAGGTAGTGTCCCTCTAGTCGATAACTAGCTCTTTCAGCAGGCGGAGGAGCAGATCGCCGCGGAGCGGGCGGAGCAGGAGGCGCTGCTCGACTCGTACCGCTCTGCCCGCAAGGGCCGCCTCGAGCGCTGGCGGTACCGCATGCGGGTGGCGGAGGCTGCGGCCGCCTACAAAGAGGCTAGCAAAGAGGGCGATGAAGCGGGCGAGGCGCTGTTTGGCGAGACCGAGGATGAGGCAGAGGACAATGACGGCTCCGACGAGTCCCCGCTTCGCTGGCGTCGATGACGCCCAGCTCCGCCGATGCCCCGCGGCGCCAACAATGAGGCAGAGGACACCGCCGGCTCCGCCGAGGCCCCGCGGCGCCAACAAAGAGGCAAAGGACACTGCCAGCTCCGCCGAGGCCCCGCCGAGGCCCCACCCCACCAACAACGAGGCAGAGGACATCGCCGGCTCAGCCAAGGCCCCACCGTGCCAGCAACGTGGGGGAGGATTTCCACCACTCCGCTGAGGCGCCGCCCGCCGGCAACGAGACAGAGGCATCGTCGGCTCCACCGAGGCCCCGCCCCACTGCCAACGAGTCCGCGCCACAAAGAAAACGAGGAAGAGTAGAACACGGTAGGTCGCCGCCGCTCGGGTCCAAGTAAGGCCACCGCTGCTACCCTCCTGTTGAAGCCAAGCTAGGCGGGTTGACCATTGACGGACGGTTAGCTTCTTGGCGGCGACGTGGAGTCAGAGAGCTGCGCTGGAGAAGAACGCTGCTTCTACTTAACTGCTGGTGCAATTGGTTGACTGACACGTGGGCCCAATAGGCCACATGTGAGTTATGCAACTGCACCTGCAGTTAAGTCACTAAAGCTTCTGTTCGGCTCAGCGGGACACAGGTGGGTAGCTTCGGTTAATTAATTATACCTCCAGCGCACCCCTTTTTAGTTTTTTTCTGAAAAGGAGGATGACCCCCGGCCTCTGCATCTAGGAGATGCATGTGGCCACAAACACCCCCTCTTAGTTGAAGAATGTATGAAATGTAATGAAATCTGGCATGTTTATATGAAATCTGACCATGTATGAATGAATTTATTTTGATTAGTTCGAATTCCTGTATCATTGGCATTGGATGAACATGCAAAACAATACGTACTAGCATTATTCCCAGGGTGATCACCACGTTTGCAGCAGTTTCACATGTACTCCCTCCGGTCCTTTCTAGTCTGCATACAAGTTTTGTCTGCAGTCAAAGTATCTCTACTTTGACCAATCTTATACAAAAAAGTATGCACTTTCACAATGTGCGAAGTAAAAAGGAATAGAAAGAGTACAAAGAGTTTGAGCAGCTTTTTAGCATTTCTGTACATTGCAATCAAACACATAGGCCTGGCAATTCATAGAGAACATTCAAAACAATCGATGATTATGCATCTCAGCGACTCACATGTCAGAGGCAATATTTACTTCACAACTAAAGAATAAAGAAAAAATTGATCGCCGCTGCTGACAGCAAAGGGCGTCCCATTCGAAAATATCAAACGCATATCTTGCTAAAATCAATGAGCAAAATTTGACAAGGTTGTACCATTCCAAAATATCAAATGCCTACGATTATGGAATGGGCAGGGTTTGCCATCAGTTCGGACATTGACATGGCAACTCGTGCTAAATAAACCAGCTGTTCTTTTTTGTGCAGTTCCACCAAAATCAACCAAATTCGCGCGTAGCTTGTATGATTTCGCCCTTATATGTTGCAATGCCTTGAACTTATGGGCACCTCCTTTCTTGTGGTGGAAATGAATGATTTGATGTATTCATGAACATTTTGTGCAGTTCCCGTTGAAATCAAGCTGAGCACCCCTGTTTGCACAAATACAAAAAAGTGATTAGTATAAAGCAAATTGTACTATGAATTGACAGTTTCAACAGGCACATACATGGTCCATGTAGAGCACACTTTTAGAAAAATGGAACTCACCAGAAAGAATCCTAGAACAACATTTTACTCGTGCATCACAGCAAAAAAATGGAGATTTGTCAGTCCTTCTGAGCTGAAGTTAGTTTGGTCTTGTGGGGAGTAATGTAACCATCCTTCAACTGCTCCTTCTGATGAGAAGATAGACAGTGCTTCTTCATCCTGGCATAATCGGAACTAGTCACTTCACGTACTCCATATTCTTCTTCAGAGGAAGATGATCCTATTGTGCAAAGACAAGAGGACTGCTAAATGCTAGCATCCACGTTTGCTCGAAAAAAAGGAAAGGAAATATTTAAAACAACACAGATGAAGCACTTCCCAAGGACAATACCACTTTTTCATGACAGTATCTAAACAGTAGCACAACACCAATAGAGATGACAAAGCTCAATCATATGGATGAAATCAGTGGGCGAGTACCAACCTTTGTCAGGAGGCTGATTGTGTAGAGCATACAATTGCTCGTTCCAGCCATAGCAATAAATTAAGATGCAAAACTATATCATTACTTGTGTCATCATAGTTCTAGTGCTTCATTACAACACCGAGAGTTGATTTTTGTTTGTCTTCCGCTTGTTCTTCCCCGTCATCACTTGGTTCAATAACAGACAAGCTTCGCCTTCAATGTAAGATTTGGCATGTCAATTAGGGAGCACAAGTATAGTACTAAACTTAATTTTCTGATGGAAGTGGCAAAATACAGGCCAACAGTTGTGAAATATCCTTATCTTACCTCAATGGGATATTACTGTGCACATACAGATTGGAAGTCTTGTCTCCATTTGTGCAGTTCACTAAAATCAAGCAACATTACCGTACAAATAGCACAACATATGAAAGCACACTGCAGAATCATGTGAAAGAAGGCTAGTACTGACCTCTCATGATGCGGAATTCAAACAACTCACAAGAAGAAGATCTGAACCAAATTCGCCTTAACGGATAGGAAGTAAGATCTCCTCTTGTGCAGTTACACTATGATCAAGCAATCAAGCAACGTTGTCGGTGTGACATTTTGGTTGAACTGCACAAAACACTCTTAAAACAAAAGTGTTTTGTGCAGTGCAACAAAAGGTCACAATGGCAACGAGGTGAAGTAGATAACCCTGTTTACACAGAGGTGCAAAGGAAACAATTAGTGGTCAATAACGGTGGATGACACAGAAGCCAACAAAAAGAAGCATCTACCTTATCTAAATGGGAAAGAAAGCAAGACAGTAGCATTTCTCAAACGGTGGCATTGATTAATATTGACATAGAGATTACATTAACAATAAAATTTGTTAAGCATGTAATTTGCTTTTAACTGTGGCATTGCATCAATTTTCCAGCGGCATTATTAGAGGGTGTTTGTTTATAGGGACATTTTGGTGTAGGGACTAAAAAAACTCCGTGTCAGTCACATCTAAACCAAACAGGAGGGACTTTTCGGGACTAAAAGTGGGCATTTGGGACTAAATAAAGAAGACCCCGAGGGAGTATTTTTGGGACTTTTTCCAACAGTTGCCCCTGCCACGGATCGCACCTTGTTTCTATTAGTTCATTACTAGGGGTAACATGGTCTTTTATCATGTCATTTAATAACCTCTAGTCCATGGTTAGTCCTTGGAACCAAGCAGGTAGGGACTAGGGAGTTTTAAACCAAACAGGGTCATAGATTAACAACAGCTAATGAGTTGCACGGGACAGTGGACGCACCAGCACCATGTGCATCTACCGATGTACTGTGGTCATGCACAGTCTGTTGCAACAAAGAACAAACAACCAAGGAGCATATTTGTGTTGGTCCAAGTTTTGTTCTCTTTAGACACCTTTCCCTATGTGAGCGCAACAAATCTAGTCCTGCTCAAACTCTACAGCCTTGTCCCTTCCTTTCCTTTTTGAACTAGTACTTTCGCCCCTTCCTTTCCTCTTTGAACCACGTCCTAGATTTATGCGATACAACTTTCCCCACTACTTTCCCCCATTCCTTTCCTCTTTGAACCACGTCCTAGATTCATGCTATACAACTTTCCCCCTTCATTTCCTCTTTGAACCACGTCCTAGATTCATGCTATATACAACTTTTCCCACTACTTTCCCCCACTCCTTTCCTCTTTGAACCACGTCCTAGATTCATGGTATACATGCAGCTAGAGCAATGAATGTGCAGTAAGTAAAATATACCTTCAGGTTCTTGGGGCGTGGTTTGGTGGGCGACGGGACGGCGGCGAAGAAGAAGGGTCGGAGGCCCTCCCGCGCCGCCGCTGGGTGGAAAGTGAACAACAGTGCCATTAGTGGATTCCCTCCCTCGCCGAAGGCGACAGCATTAAGCCTCCTTCCCTTCCCGGCAGACGGATCATGCCGGCTCGTTGAGCAGCAGTGAGGGGAGAGAGAGGCCAACGAAGTCTTGTTTAGATCTAGAGAGGGCGAGAGAGTGTGAAGAGAGCAACTACAAGCGCTGAGGATCCAGCGGGAGAGGGCAAGAGAGTGTGAAGAGAGCAACTACAAGCGCTGAGGCTCCAGCGTGTATATATATATACTGGAGAGAGAGTGTGAAGCGTGCAAATCCTAGAAAACATTTTGACCAGTCAAAGAATCCTCCTGGCAAAAATTATGCTCAAGTGTAGTTATCGAACCCGAGACCTCAAGTTTGATGAGCGAATAGGCTAACCAGCTACACAACCCTCCCGTTATGTTCAACGAGAGGAAAATAACCTTTTATACATTCCTGCATTCGTGTGACAAGCATGCCGTGTTTTGTGTGTGGGGGGGGGGGAGTCATTAGGATTTCAATCATAATCGTGTCATGTGGCTTTGGTGGTAAGACTATCCACAGTGGTGCAGAAATAATGCAGCCTTAGTCACCTTACCTCTCTCCACGTAGTACGTTGGGTCCCACCAGTCAGAGGGTGAAACAAACAAATTAATAAGAAAAATTAAAAGCGCCAGTGGTGTATCTTACTACCTCACACATCTCGCTACTGCTCGGGAACACTGTCCAATTGATCCCTTTGTTCGCTCACGTACTATTTTAAGTAATCCTTATTATAACATGCACACAAATTTTGGGCACTTGTATTCGACTTGAGTCAGTGTGCCACCGTATCTCGTATACTTACTACTCCCTCCGTCTAGGTGTAATAAGTCACGTTAGAAGGTGCAACGGGACCAAGGTGCGTGCGTGTGCGTGTGTGTGTTAGAGAGTGCGACAGATCAACCTACTCCGACAGAGATATGGTGTGTAGTGTATGATTTTAGCCGCGAGAGTCGGTGCGTCCTCTAGTTTTCGGGCGTGTCCGGTAGGGACATGCAGACAGCTGCCACGCCCGCTCCTGACCAGCCTGGCCCACCCAAAGCCCCTCCACCGCCCGCGCGCGCTTCCCGCCCAAAACGGTCAGCGCCGCTCCAAAGAATTGGTGCCGCATTCATGCCCGGGCAGAGCAGATGCGACCTCTCACTGGCGCAAGAGTGATGGTTGCTTTGTCCGTCCAACTTACTACTGGGTCTATGTGATTTGACGGCTCATTGGTCTTTATTACTGAGGTGGTAGGACTACTGGATGCCCCACGCTTTCGGCGAAAGGAGGTAGTAGATTACAATTTTCTCCATTCTTACAGCAGAGCCGTGCAAGAGCAGTGAAAACACGCAGGCTCAGTGATTACGTGGCCCACCTCACACTATCACCGTGCGACACCTAACTCTTTACATAGTAGTCCCTCCGTTCCTAAATATTACTAGATGAGTCCCCGCTCGTTGCCGCGGAACAGCGGTATATCTCTCTACGCAAAATTATCGATTTCATAGAACTAAAAAAATCTATAACCGCATGACAAATGTGGTAGCCAAACTAAATAAACTCCCATCATCATTTAGATCATCCCACATAAGGAAAAAAGATCAGCCAACTCCTACTGCATAATGGGATTATATTTTTCTTTTTGACATGTTAATGGGACTTAAAAGCTCACTTACATGCATGCTACCGGTGCATGCTTGCATGCAGACATGTTGATGTGATTTAAAACCCACTCACATGCATGTGCCACGATATTTCTGCATGCTTGCATGTGGCTTAGTGCTGAGCCTCTCAATGTCTAGATCAGACGGCTATTATGACGGATTTACTTCATCTAACGGCTACGTCAATTTTGATGATGTGGCTCAAGGAGAGGATAGAGAATTCCTAGTAGTGGGGGCTAGCTACTACTAGTAGATAAGTCTTTGTAGAGACTCCACTAGGTGAACTACATACAGAACAAAATGAATGAATCTACACTTAAAATGCATCTATATACATCCGCATGTGGTTAATGGTGAAATCTCTACAAAGACTTATATTTAGGAACGGAGGAAGTACTAGTATACACTACTAGGGAAAAGGCTAGCAGCAGCACGGGTTTTAGGTGTATCGGTAGCACGGGGGGAGGCGCTACTTATAAGGCGCTACAGCTAACACATAGCAGTAGCGCGTGCTCACCGGCGCTACTACTACACAAGTGTAGCAGCAGCGCGGTTTGTGGGAGCTCGCTACTGCTAGTAGCTCTAGTGCGCTTTGCCTGGATGCGCTACTGCTATCGCGGCGCTGCTGCTAACTTTTATACCCTCGCTACTGCTAATTTAAGTAGTTTTTTTTGGCATATTTTTTTTTATTTGAACAGGCTTTATAGAAGAATCTTTAGCACATAGAAATGTCATCATGATACACATACAAATGCCTGTGAGACCACAAATGTAATCATAGCATATACATACAAATAGTCTCATCATAATCATCATCCAACACAAAGTGATATCTTGTCATCATCTTGAAAATAGCGATACATGCAAGTCTCGAATACTTGCAACTACAACAACGTCATCCATCTAAACAAAGGTATACGCAAGAAATGCTATCACTATGAGTGAGAGCGGAACTATGCAGTACATGAGGTGGCGGTTACGAGTCCTCTCTCGCGCTAGCGTGAACCTCAAGTAACTAGCTTCTCCTTCTTGTCTGCTTTTGAAGCCTTTATGGCTGGCGCCCGTGAACCCATTCACTTGCGCCTGACACTCATGCCACTCGTTGTACACCCCTGGAACCTTCCCTTTGTACACGACATAGCAATTCCATCTCGCCATCAAGAAACTAGGTACCTGTTAGAGATGCATTCATGAAGAGGATGTACAATCATATATATGCAACAAATATACTAGAGCAACACCGAAAAATAAAGGGTTAGCAACTAGATGCAACATACAATATGCAAATTAATTAACTAGAGGTACGTAGGTCATCGTACGCAAACTAACAAAGTAGCGTTACGCAAGTTCGGCAGGGACCGTGGATATCACAAAGTTTCATTGCTACAAAAAGTATACAAGTTCAACCGACACATATCATCATCATCGGCATCATAAATCACTAGAAGTTCCATCCTTCCATATCATCGAGGATGAACCCTAGCTTCTTGAACAGCGTGAGGTCTAGACATTGCATGCCTATGCGAGTTCGGACGTCAGCTCGCGATATAGGGCCGTGGTGGAACATCCCCTTCTCATCGACGACTTCTTTCATGATGATCGTCGCAATGTCGCTTTGGATGCGAAAGAAGTCATCTCTAAGTTTATAATCCGCTTCTCCATGAGATTCTAGCCACTTGTGGATATGATCATCATTTCTGCTTCTCATGCGAAGCTTTTGGTGATTCGTGTTGAATTGAATCATGAGATGGACAATGTAGAATCCATCCTTCTTGCTTGGTTTTGGGACATGGATGCAGGAGAAGTTAGTTTTATGCGCGAAACCCATCTTCTTGTTCCTTTGTTTCCTGATCTGCACGTGGCCAACTCTAAAGTTGAAGCCTTGGAGAGCATCATCTAGAATATTCATTATGTGGGTGTAGTCTTTTTTCTCGTAGTCTCTGGAAGGGTCAAAATACACGGCGTGGGAGACTTGCGGGTAAAGAACGATAAGGATGGTGCACCCGTTGCTGCAGGGAAAAGAGACCTCAAATTATTCCCCATATGAGAGAGAAGGAATGATTGAAATGTACGAAAGGGTTGTCCGGAACTGACTTACTTTGGATGATAAGGCACGAGGACAATTTCCCAGTACTTATTCTGTACCATGAAGTTTTGGAGGTACTCCATAGCAGTTTCACGCTCAAAGTCGCCGAGACTCAAGAAAGACTCGTGCATGTAGTACGGATCCGCCACACAGATTTGCGAGACTTCTTCACTCTTCATGACGGAGCTCATATGTAGCGCAAAAAGGCGGACGATTGTAAAATCAAGCCGCCTTGTTAGAAACATCTCAAAGATATGGTCAAACCGCAGGAAGAACACCTCCGCGGGCCGTGTGTCGACGTAGCACTTCCCTTCAGGCACACGAGTCGCGTATGCCGGATATCCTGGATCCTTTGAGGCTAGTAGGCTTTTGTCAGTCGACAGCACATGGTCATGCAGTCTCCTGAGATCCCCTGATAGTGCCTCCAGCGGTTTCGGCGGTAGCATCGGCTCGCCCGTGAGATGGAACATGACCGCACCTTTCACGGGTACACGCTCTTCAAAATGCATCGTCTGGCTGCTATGTGCTCTGGCTTGTTTGGAGGCAATTACCTTCCCTGATCTCTTCCTCTCCTTTTTCTTGGGCACACCTTCCAGACCCTTCCTTAACCCCTGCCCCAGTGTTCCCGGGCTAAGTACTGTATGACCCTCGCGCCCGGCTAGTTGAGCCTGTGTTGAGGCGGCATCTTTAGGCGTGTCCTGTGAGGATTTCATGAAGAGAGACTTTTTGCAATCCCTGCTACGACTCTGCCCGGGCATATCATCCCTATCCTCATTAGCAAGTTGATAGCCCGGTTCGTCATATGGTTGACTCATCATATCTATGTCACACTCATATGCGTTTGTATTGAGGAAATCCATAGGGTCGACCTCTGTATCATCATCCATTCTCTGTTCTACAGGAGAAATTACATCAGCCAGTACTATTGCACCCCCTTCATCATGTTGTCCGCCGCTCTCACCCGGCACTACATGAGCTGGTAATTGCGTAGGCGGGGTGGTGGTCTCCGCACATGCTTGTTGATGTGTGGTAGTTATTGGTGTGCTCTCGGCCAGCTCCAGACGAATAAGATTCTTCGGCCATAGCAGCACCCAATTCTTGCAGCTTCCAATCCGCGGCGGGGTCTCGTTGTCCGCTCCCACATGCTGCACTGGAGGAGGCAAATCCTCGTGCCCCGATTTCACACTGGTCAAGCTAACCCTGAAGTGCCCAGCGGGGATCGGCTGGTTGTGGAACGTGCGTTGCGAGGGGTCCATTATCATCCCCTTTCCCACGTCCACCTTCTGGCCTTTGATCAAGTAGAGTATGGTGCACGGGTTTCTTTCGCCTGCAAACACATATGTCTGTGGCGTAAAACAATCGAAAGGCAACAAAAATGGAATATTATATATATATATATATATATATGTTGGTGCGACATGTAATTACCGTGACGGTGTCGAGCTCAGCCAAAGACGAAGGCCCACCTAGCGCGCCTGAGACTAAGGACGGGCTGCTATGAGCGGGAGCGGCTGCAAGAGGAGGCCCGGTTGCGTGAGCAAGTGATGGTGCGATGGTGTTGTTGTTCATGGAGTTGCTCCCAACAAAACTGGGCAACGGGAAATCATGTACCATCTTGTCTGGATTTTCCTTCGTCCAGTTGATGATAACTGGAACCAAGTTAGTAGCAAAATCATTTCTGCAGGCAGTTACAGCTGCATTGACTGCCTGCTGTAGCAACTCATATTTGTCCTCGACTGCTTTTTTTGTGTCCTCGGCTGCTTTTTTCTAGACCGCAAGCTTCACCTTCGCGTCGATATCCGCCTGACTAAACTTCCTTTCTGCTTCTTGGCCTCCGGGCCCTCGTTGTAAAACACCTTCCACATGGCGCCGTCTCCAGCATCGTGCACACGACCATATTGCGGCCGCTGGCCCAAAGGGAGTCCCTTAAGTTCGTTCAAGGCTCGGTTGAGAGGGGTGTCCCACTTGGGCCTCATCGGAGAAGTAGGGCTTTCGGCTGCAAGCTGGTGTTGCTTCTCCAGTAGTCTAATCAATTTCCTCGTGATCTTGTCTGTGTAAAAAACCTTTTTCTCCTTGTCCCACTTGTAGCGGGCCCTGATGAAGTCACGCTCTAAGGGGTTGGTGAACTTCACGAAGGAGTCTAGGAGACCCGCGGCTTCATGTTTCGCGTCCTCCTTATCCCATATGGGCCTTTTACCGAGGTAGCCACGGCTTCCGAGGTGATGCTTCCCCATGTTCCTTTGCTGAAGGCACTTGAATTTCGCAGCCTTAGCCTTGGCTGCCTCGGTAGCGCAAGTGTCCTTGAACTTTTTGAACTCCTCTTCCGTAAGTGTCGGATTTTCCTCCAGAATCTTGGACAGGGGTTCATCAGCCTCAATAGCTCGTTTCACCCTCCCTTTCTAGGAGGCCAAATCATTGTTGAACATGCCCATGGCGTGATTGTTAATCTTTTTCATCTTCGGATCATCCCACGGTTGTTCTATGTTATCATCTCGGTCGGGGAACTTGAATCTCTTGTGCAACTTCGTTAGGAGCAACTGCGTCAAATGTTCTTTACTCCTTAAGTCATCGTCGTTGATGCTCACACATTCCCGTAGGATGCATCCTACTTGGTTCCCATAGCACTTGCGAGGTTCTTCCGGCTCTAACGGCTCAAACTTGCCAGGTGCCATCTTTGTGATCACAAGTCGTCCAATCCCTAGTTTGTTAGGTTTTCGTATCCTCTGCTTCTTATGCTTCCTCTTTTCGGTAGTGGCATCGGGGCCGGTACCTTCCCTGCCGGTACCTTCCCCACTGGTCTCGGTGCCGCCATCGGTGCCGGCGCCGTCGGTGTCGATGTCGGCGTCAGTACCATCATCGAGGCCGACCTACAAACCTTGCTTAGCAGTCAAATAGTCGAGGTACTCTTGTTCACCCTCATAATCCATCTCGTCTACATCTTGGTCAGAAGGCCCAGTTTCTTCGTTGTTCGACATGTTTCCTATGATTAAGTGTCCTCATTTATTTCCAAAAGTATGAATAAATGAGAAATGACATAAAAAGAAATCTAGGTGCCAGCACTCGATATGCCAACTATGTAGCACAAATCATGCCTTTATTCACGGGAAATTTCGGCATGACCTTTGCTAAAAAATGGACATATCGAGCGCCTGAAATTCACCAGAATGGAAATGAATCAACACTCCGGCGTAACATAGGCCACTTGGATCATTTTCCAAACATGACATGTCCAAAACATGACATATCCACATATCACATGTCCAGTTCAAATTTGCATATAAATTCAGCTAATTTTGAAACCTAGCTAAATTCATAACTAAATAGATAACCTAATTAACATACTGCCCTAACTAAAACCTAAGTAAATTAACCGAAGAACCCTAGCAGAGAGAGAGGGGGGGTTTACAGAGGGTGCAGGGGCGAGGAGGCAGGCCCGACGAAGGTCGGGAGGGGAGGAAGCAGAGGAGGGAGGCGAGGGCCGACGGGTCGGGGGCGAGGGCCGGGTCGGGGGCGAGCGCCGGGGTCGGGGGCGAGCGCCGGGGTCGGGGGCGAGCGCCAGCGCCGGGTCGGGCACGGCGGTGCGACGGGGGAAGAGAGAGTGGGGATTTGGGGGAAAAGGCAGGATGAAGCAGGGAGAGTGAGAATTTTGGGTTAAGTGGACGTAGCAGTAGTGCATTTGGTCAAAACACGCTGCTACTACCTTCAGTAGATGTAGCGATTTATACGAAATGCGCTACTACTACCTTCAGTAGATGTAGCAGTTTAGACAAAATGCGCTGCTACTACCTTTGCTACTGCCAGTTTTCCTTTTTCTTTTCCTTTATTTTATCCCATTTTTGACCGATAACATCATTTGACCGATAACATACGGTTCCTCAGTGCTGACGTTTTCATTTTTGAGTCAGCTTCTTTCCCTTCTTGTTCGTCGAAGAATAATTGAGCCCCTCATTGTGACTTTGCCTTTTCCATGGAGTACGATTTTTCTTAGGTAATGTAGTATTGATTCTTCTTTTGACGTATACTTCTTCATCATCGTCATCTTCCCTCATTGGGTTGTCGTACTGATCATAGTCTTCCTCGTTGGCAACTCCATACATTCCAATGATGTTCCTTTTGCCTCTCCTCACGACAACACGGCTGGGATTGCGCGGGTCGGTTATGAAGAAGCATTGTGTCACATGTTTAGCGTGTACCCATGGCTCGTTTTTTGCGATAGCGTTCACGGTAGTGCTCTTGGCGTCGGGTATAGTCATGGTAGTGAAAATCCGGCTTTCTCTTTCGACATTCTTAGCCCATCTGACATGGAACATCATCATGTTGTGCAGTCCAGAGTAGTCAAGCTCCCAGATCTCCTCGACCCTTTCGTAAAATCGTTCAGTTGCGCCGTTGTTGCTGCCGGTCATGCATTCCATCGTCACCCCTGAGCTCTGATCATCACTGTCCATATCTTTGGCCTCCGTGTAGAACGTGTATCCATTGATATCATATGCCTAATAGGTTACGAGGTTGGGCGAGGGGCCATGTGCTAAGGCGTATATGAGCAATCTGTCCTTAGAGCCCTCCTCCGGGGGATTAGCAATAATATGCTCTTTGAACCAATGCAGGAAAGTGGAGTTGTGCTCTCTAGTAACTTCGGCATCCATCCTGCATACCCCCCGGTCACGATACTTCTTTGCGATAATTTCTTTGTGCAGTGCCCCGAAAGGATCTACCTCGTCTAGCTGTTGTAGCACCACCAAGTCTGCTCTGTCAAAGTCGCTGCGTCGATCTGAGTATGCCACGTGCAATTCCCTGTGACCGTTGCAGTGACCATCTCCTTCGAGCCTCCCATCATGCTTGTTAACGGGCAAACCAACAATAACACCAGGCGGCTGGTCTGCGCCATATAGAAAATTCTCACAGAAAGAGCTGCACTCTTGTGCCAAATAGCCCTGGACGATGCTTCCATCCGTACGGGACATGTTACAAACAAATCCTTTGATGATCCCATTCATCCTCTCAAACGGCATCATGTTGTGCAGGAATGACGGTCCCAGGTCTATTATGTCATCCACAATATGGACACACAGATGCACCATCACGTCAAAGAACGCGGGCGGGAAGTACATCTCAAGCTCATTCAGTATCACAACGATCTCTTCCTGTAGCCTTTGGAGCTGCTTCGCACTAATCTACTTTCGAGAGATGGCGTCGAAAAAGTTGCAGAGACCAATAAGCGTGTCACGGACGTGCTTGTCCATTATCCCTCTAAGGGCAACAGGTAGTATCTGCGTCATCATCACATGACAGTCATGAGACTTCATCCCGCTGAACCTTTTCTTGTCCGTGTCTAGATATCTGCTTATCTTGCCACAGTAACCAGAACTAACTTTGACTCCGGTAAGGCACTTAAAGAAGGCATTGATCTCAGCCTGACTTAAGGTGAAACAAGAAGGGGGGCAATAATCATCTTTCTTTATTTTCTTGCCCTTCTTCTCCCGTGCCTCTGTCTCCGACTCTGTCTCGTCTGACATTTTACGGGGCGGCATGTGCAGATCTTCCCTAATTTTCAAATCTTGCAAGTCTTTTCTTGCCTTCGGCCCATCCTTGGTCTTATCCGGCATGTTCATCACTGTTGCGAGCAAGCTCTCAAGGACATTCTTATAGATATGCATTTGATCAAGGCAATGAGGTGTATCGAGTTTGTGCCAGTACTCCAAGTCCCAGAACACAGACCTCGTCTTCCATACCTTCAGCAGCGGCTCCGGCGCCTTTCTCATCGTCTTTCTCGGCGTGGGGCACTCCTTCCAGTTTTTCAACAGCTCATCGATTTCGACACCGCTCCGCTTACGTGGAGGTCCTCGATGTTCAGCGTGACCATTGAATAGATCTCCACGGTTTCTCCACGGGTCGTCCTGTTCAAGCCATCTTCGATGCCCCATGTACACGATTTTCCCAGACCCGCCATCTTTCCTTGACGTTAGCTGCTGAGACGTCGTATCATCCATGCACCGCGTGCATCCGCAATATCCATGGCACACCTGGCCTGCAACATATTCATAACCGAGATAGTCCTGCACTATCGTGATCAGCGCGGCTCTCATGTTGAAATACTCGCCTTTGCTGGCGTCCCATGTCTTGGCCGGTGTTTTCCATAACGTGTCTAACTCCTCTTGAAGTAGCCCCATATACAAATTAATATTATTTCCTGGTTGTTTTGGCCCTTGAATAAGCATGCTCATGTGAATGTACTTCGATTTCATGTACAACCAGGGGGAGGTTGTACATCCATACAAACACGGGCCATGTGCTATAGTTGGTCTTCTGGTTGCCAAAGAGGTTCATGCCATCGGTACACGCACCGAGCACGATGTTCCTTGCATCACATTCAAAATACCGATAGAAGCTGTTCAACGCTCTCCACTGGCTTCCATCCTTCACGTGTCTCAGCTTCGGATCATCTCCATCGTCGGGCTTCTTCCTCTCCGCGTGCCAGCGCATTAGCTTTGCTTCCTTGGGATCTACAAAATACCTCTGGAGACGGGGAGTGATCGGTAAGTACCATACAACTTTCTGGGGACATTTCTTCCCGGCCTTCTTATATCGAGAAGCATTGCACACGGACAGCTTGTTTTTTCCGCGTGCTCCTTCCGATAAATTATGCAATCGTTGATGCATGCATGGTATCTAACGTGTGGCAGATCAAGAGGGCACACGATCTTCTTGGCCTCATCAACACTACTAGGACATAGATTACCCGCGGGAAGAACATCCTTTAGGTACTTGAGATGCTCATCGAGTCTAGTGTCGGTCCATTTGTTTTTAGCCTTCGTCTTCAGGAGTTGGAGCGTGAAACTCAAGCAGGTCACCTCAGGATTGCAACCATCATACAATGGAGTGTTCGAGTCTACCACCAGTTGCTCCAGCTTAGCCTCCTCTCTAGAAGCAGCTCTCTCAGTACTCGTCTCCTTGCGAAGCAATGCTTGAACATGAGGGTCCCGCACGATTGAACTTAGTACCGACGAACTCTGCTGCACGGAGTCCATGTCGTTCTCTCTGCCTCCATGTCCGGCCCCTTCTCCTCTGCCATGTCCGGCCCCTTCTCCGCCGCCATGTCCGGCCTCTTCCCCGCCGCCATTATCGATCATCTCTTCGTCTTGCCCCGTGTCATCATTGCCTACCCCGTCGGCATCCTCAACATCGTCATCCTCATCTTCAGTTATCCACCGAGTATAGCCATCCATAAAACCAGTCATGAGCAGGTGCGCTTCGACACGACCATCGTCATAGGGGTCGAGCCAAACTATTCCTTTGCATTTTCGACACGGACATTAAACCTCTGTCAGGTTATTTTCTTTCATGTCCTGCACCGCCGACCGCAACCACCTGTCCACCATCGTTCCACTGACCATCATGAACGTCTGCACGGTAATAATAAAACAAATTGATTATAAAAATGCGTGCATGCATCAAAGTCATACAAAAATTCGGCATGACCTTCCCTAAAAATAGGACATATATGGATCTAGAGTTTGCCCGGAATTCGCCGAAACGGAAATAAATCGACATTTCAGCAAAACATAGGCAACTCAAAAGCACAATTTGGCGTCAACTCATGCCACACACAAAATTTCCACAAACATATCACACACACATAAACATATTTCCATTTTGCAAAAGCATGAAATTTTCATCACCTCTATCTCGAGATCGAGCACAGTGATGAGATGATGATGTAGGGAGATCAAAAGTGCCCAAAGCTCTTCTTGACAAAGATAGATCTAGTTAGGGGGCAAATAGGTCAATTAACTAAATGCTACATCTACCTAGCTACCTAATTTGGGAGGAGAAATCTTCAACTAGTGGAGGGGGAAGGAAAAAGAGAAAGGAGATGCATTAATGGAGATGGTGTAGTTAGGTAGGAGTAATGAAGAGAGAGAAAGGTAGGTAGGAGAGGGAGAGTAATGGGGGAGAAGTGTTGAGGAAGAAGAAGAGTGAGAGTGGGAGGATGTGGGAGGTAGGGGAAAGGGAAGAGAGGAGGGGGAGGGGAGGGGATGGGTGGGGAAAAGGTGGTGGGTTAGTGCGGATTAGCAGTAGCACGGGACATAAAACGCGCTGCTGATAAGAAAGTAGCAGCAGCGCGTTTTCGGCAGAAGCGCTACTGCTAACCGGGACAAAAAGTGTGTCCCATTTGAAAATTAGCAGCAGCGACCTCAGAAAAAGCGTGCTACTACTAAATCCATAGCAGTAGCGCGGCTTGCGGAACCGCGCTGCTACTAAATGGAGTTTGGGGGGCACTGTCGGTCGATATTTGTAGCAGCGCGGGTAACATCAAGCGCGCTACTGCTAAATGCTTGTTAGTAGCGAGTTTTACTCACTCGCGCTACTGCTAATTAGCAGCAGCGCTCCTTTTTGAGCTGCGCTGCTGCTAAGATTCTGTGTATAGGCTTTTCCCTAGTAGTGATAGTACTAGTATGTACTGTAATTTATCAGCGAGATAAATTTGTACAATGCTATGAAGCTTCCAGCTCCTGTTACATGTATCTTGCGTCCAAGGTTGCCAGTTGCAACATTTCATCAAATACAAAGGAGACTAACATGCATGCTATTGCATCTCAATGATTGACAGATCATAGCAAATATGTACTCCCTCCTTTCCAAAATAAGTGTCTCAACTTTGTGCAAACTTTAGTACAAAGTTGTACTACTACTAAAGTTGACATTTATTTTGGAACAGAGGCAGCTAAAGAAAAAAAACGATCCATGCAGTCCCTAGCCCTTGAACTGTGAACCCTGACCAGGCTTCAATTTGCTGGCAACATTCGAGCTTCCTAATAAATGAAGTTTGCAACCTTTTGACCATTGGATCATTTTGTGCAGTTTCACCAAAATCGAGATGAGCATCCCTGTGGCAAAGAAATTGAAGAAGCGTGGTTAGAATAAGATTACTAGGACTAGTTGATGAGACATAAACTCATCACAAATACAGTACGTAGAAGCCAGTAGAGGTATCAGGTATGTGCAGGGCAAAGAAGTAGAGAAATATCCACAGGGAGTGATGTGGGCAGCTGGAGCAGTGGTGCAAGCCGGCTATAAAGGGAGTTGTACCTGAGGGACGTAGTTCGACCTTGAGGAGGGCGGCAGGAGGCGGCAACTGCCTACGTCGCGGCAGTGAGCAAGGGACGAAGGCAACCTCACCGGCTTTGTGAGAGAGAACGGCAGGGACCCTTGATCGGGACATGCCGACAGTGGGTTTTTGCCATCGGCGACGGACACCGCATCTACACTAAGCATCCACCCCTTCCCCAAGTGGACGTGATCCGCCGAGATGTTAGAGATGTGCCCACAGTCATTTTGTGCGATAGAGTGTGAAGAGAGCAACCCCAGCAAGCAATTTTGTGAAGGCTAGCCCGTCCTGACTATGTATATAGTGGAGCGGTTTCCTTTTCTCTCCATATGAACCTATCATATTGCGTACGTGCCACTGAAGAAAAAAATATTTATAAAACGACGCGGCACCTACTACTCGTTCTCCTATAACCTTGCACTTGGCATCTCCAAAATATTAACCTTGCGATTGGCTCTTCACCTCTTCGGGAAGTCGAGCAATAATGGTAGTGCAGTATATATCGTTCTGGCTATATGAGACCGAATGAATTGTTGCACGTCCACCACGTGGGCGAGGGTCGAGGGACGAGGGAGAGTGCTACTACATACGGAGCAAAATGAGTGAATGTACACTCTAAAATACGTCTATATACATCAGTGTTTGGAGTATGTACTAGTAGTTCATATTGAAATCTACTAAGGACATATATATTCCAAACAATATGATATAATCTCTATAACCAAGGTAGTAGGGACGAGGAGTAAACGGAGGGAGTAGTAACTTTTTCTCCTCATCCTGCGAGCCACCGCGCGCATGGGCGAGGGAGGAGCAAGCTTCACCTCATCCTGCGAGCCACCGCGCCCGTGGGCGGGGGAGACGGCGTACTAAGCAAGTTTCTCCTCATTCTGCGAGTTGACGGGACACATCAAAAGTACTCCAGTGTATAGAGCCTTGCCTCTAAGATAGGCCCCACATGGTTTGCCTCTTTTTTTAATTTAACATAACGCGTCAAGTTGCAATTTGTTTGTTCACCCGTGGTAGACGATCCTCCCTCCACCAAGTGGACAACCAGTACACGTGCCAAATTACCATGTGGGCTGCCTTTTACATACAGAAATGAGCTCCACTGTGTACCCGTGCGGGTGTGGTTGGGAAAGAGACGGGAGTACGTGCGTCGTGCATGCACCTCTTCTCTTCGTGCACGTCCCCCACCTACGTGGGTGTTTGTGAGAGATACAAACCGCGTTCGTGAGTGTTTTTTGTTTTGTGGTGGGGGTGGGTGGGGGGTGGGGGTTGATTTCATGAATTATTTGTGGGAATATGTGTCGATGAGATCTCAAACAAAATTTTGCATGCAATGTGTGTGAAATGGAGGCCTATCCATATCATACATAGAGGGTCGGGCAATCCACGAGAAGAGAGGGAGGGGTCATAGCTATCGATAGAGTCGAAGAGAGGATCAAGTACG
>NC_057807.1:598604559-598647999 GCF_018294505.1 Triticum aestivum
CCGTGGTAGACGATCCTCCCTCCACCAAGTGGACAACCAGTACACGTGCCAAATTACCACGTGGTCTGCCTTTTTCATACAGAAATGAGCTCCACCGTGTACCCGTGCGGGTGTGGTTGGGAAAGAGACGGGAGTACGTGCGCCGTGCATGCACCTCTTCTCTTCGTGCACGTCCCCCACCTACGTGGGTGTGTGTGAGAGATACAAACCGCGTTCGTGAGTGTTTTTTGTTTTGTGGTGGGGGTGGGGGTGGGGTGGGGGTTGATTTCGTGAATTATTTGTGGGAATATGTGTCGATGACATCTCAAACAAAATTTTGCATGCAATGTGTGTGAAACGGAGGCCTATCCATATCATACATAGAGGATCGGGCAATCCACGAGAAGAGAGGGAGGGGTCATAGCTATCGATAGAGTCGAAGAGAGGATCAAGTACGGGTGGGTGCGAGATCGATGAAGAGAGCCATCGAAATTGTGTGTGTGTGTGTGCAAGTCAAAGATATAGGGCGACTGGCCTACCGGAACGTTAGAGGGCACATGTCAAGTTTGTGTGTGGCAAGGAGACATGACTAGAGCGCTTGATGTATCGGTGTGTGTGGGGGGAGGGGGTGGGGGAGGGGTAGGCATAGGCCTAACTATAGAGGTAGAACGACTCATATATGTGTTGAGAAGGAGAGACCCAGCTATGTCATGAGGGAGATCGGTCAACATCCATACATAACTGAAGGATGGGAAATATGATGGGACAGAGAGAGAGGAGAGAGAGAGGGAGGGAGAGGGGTAGAGTGCTGGATGGGTGATGGAGTTGCTTCTCAGAGATGTTGGGAGAGGCCTACTAGACAAACTGAGGGTGGAACTGCAATGTTATCAATAAGAGTGGGGATGTGTTTTTGTGTGTGCCTGTGCGTGATAGATCTGTCAGGACGCATCCATGGATGATGAAGGGGAACCATGTGTTTGGTAAGCAAACCTAACTAGATCGGTAGATCAATTGTTGTTTGTCGGAGGAAGGGAGAGACACAACTAATGAGGTAGATCGATCGATGTGTGGGTAAAAATGAGTTATAAGGACCTAGCTAGCTATATGTATAGCGAGAGATCGGTCAGTGTACGTCCATTTGTTAGAGGCAAATAAGGCCCAGCGAGATGGATAGACAGAGAGAATGGAGCTAGGAGGTGGTGCGAGAGGCCCAACTACTAGCTGGATAGGGGGAGGAGTGTGCGGTTGTGAGATCGATTAAAAGAGGGGTGAGAGTTTACACGTGTGTCTGACCATATGAGAGACACAAGGCAAGGACACATAAAGGAGGAGATTGAAGTTGTGTGTGTATGCTGTAGGCAGGCATTGCTGGAGAGGTTTATCGATCGGTGTGTATCGGAGAGGAGTTGTGGAGACTCTAGGAGAACGACCTAAAGGAAAAAATGAATGTGCCCGGTGGATAGAATGCCGAGGGAGGGGGAGGGCGAGGAGGGCGTGTGCATGCACGAGAGAAAGTTAGTGGTAGCTACAAAGGTTAGAGGACTGTGTGGGTGTAAGAGACTAACAAAGATCATAATTTGATATGAAAGCGGATTCATATATTTGAATAGGAGATCATAGTGTTTTAAACATTGCATGCATGAATATAGCGGTGATACACGTGTTGTGCACATGTTATACCATAATGTGATAATGCATGGCATTTGCAACTCACAGCTAAATGCCGAACAATCTAAACCATACTATACATCAAACAATCTCACATTTTATTTGAATTTGTGATAATGTGCGGCGTTTGCAGCTTACAACTAAATATCGAGCAATCTAAACAATACTATATATCGAACATTCTCACATTTTATTTGAATTTGTGGTAATGTGTGGTGTTTGCAACTCACATATAAATACTTGTAGGCGTAGGGGGCGGGGCACCATACATAATGTGATAAACACATTATACATATGAGACATGGTTTAGATTATGAAGATCTAGCTAGAGCTAGAAATGTAATGTGATTTGAAATCAAAATAAAGTGGATTCAAAAAATCTAGTTCGAGTTCATATAGTACACATAGTTCATATGTAACTCGATACTGATCATGTGGTGTGTTGTGAAGATAATACACAAACGATGGTTTAACTTGACAATAATGATGATTGTAGATCTTATTAAAATAGAGAAACAGATTCAAATGCTTTGACTTCACAACAATCATTACTGTAGATCTTATTCAAATTTAGTTCATATTGAAGTGGTAGTATATACGTTTGGAATGCACTAAAACGTTCATTTGAGTAGTAGGTTGCATGCATTATACACGTAGCGAAATATTTTAATTGAACATAACATGAATTCAAAGTTTTGAATGACATTTGTAGTTTGCATTGCTTTGGTATAGTACACGTTAGGCTTGTCCGGAAATTTCAACCCGCGCCTTGTTAGCCCGAAATATTTAAGATATATCTTTGTCTCGTTGTGCTCCGACAACTCCCTCCATCTCAACCCGCGCCTTGCTATTCCTAAATTACAACCTGCGCGAAAACTCCCACCTCCTGTGAAATCCTGACACGCGAAATGCCCGTGGTACCCCTGAACCGAAAGAACCGCCTCAAATCGGTGGGGGGTACTTTCGTAACATACCCCACATTTTGGACAAGCGCGTCTCTAAGCCATGGTTCCCCACTGCCATCCCATCCGCCCACCCATTCATACACCGAGGCCGTGAAAACCCGCGACGAAACCCCACACCCTGCTCCGTCCGCCACCCAGCCGGAGCTTCTTCCCCGACGACATCGTCCACAGCAACACCTCGACGTCCCTCATCCACCGTACCGGATGAGGATCCGTCGTCGATCTCATCGTCCCGCCGGTTCGGCCACCCCATCCTCCACCTCCAAGGAGTTGGCCCGATGTTCCCCTCGTCTTTCGCGCCACCTCCATTCCCACACCGCCATCTTCACCTGCACCACCGGAAGAGCATCATCATCACTGTTTCCTTGGATGAAGCTGCGGCCTAATCGGCGCCACCAAAGAGGTTGTACACTAATCACCGCATTTTCTTCTTGATTCGATCTCACGGTGCTACCGGCGCTCGGTCCCGAGCCGACACGGCGCGGCTCCATCCACGGCGGCGGCGCCGGCCACTTCCTCCACGGCATCGCTCCCTCGGCGGCAATGTCCACATCAGTAGGAGCTGCTGCTCCTTTAGCTCTCACTCACGCTACTGCTCTGCTCTTGCTCTTGGCCCCCTGCTTGGTCTGCTCTTGCTATTGCTCTTGCTCGCGCTGCTGCTCTCGCTCTTGCTCTTGCTTGCGATGCTGCTCCGATTTGGCTACACTTTAGTCGACTGAATCGACTTTTGGGTCAGTCGATTTCCAAGGGGTGGGCTCGCCGGGGTGAAGGAAGAACCAGCCACAGCGGGGAGGGGGGCTCGCCAGAGAGGTACCCCACTATCTATCTTAGGGTTTAGGATGGGGGCAGTGGTCGCCGACGTGGCGGGGCGTTGGCGGGGCGGTGGCGTGGGGATCGCCAGAGAAAAAGCTTGGCACGGGGGGCCTAGAGGGATGGCCGGGGCGGTGGTGGACCGGCAGTGGGGAGTGTTTTCGGGGCGGGCGAGGCGGCGCACCGCCGGCCGCGGGCGCCGGGGGGCTGCTGTTTGGCCGATGGTGGCTGACGGCTCGGGGGGGTGGAGGTTGAAGATGAACCGCAGGTCCTTGATTTCGTATCCAATGGCTGCAAAATCGACTGACTAGAGATGAAAAAGTTAGTCGACCGACGTGTAGCCTCACCTTGCTACTGTGTTCAGTTTTGACAGTTAGGTTTAGTTTTGACAGTTAAGTTTAGTTTCGACAGTTAAGTTCAGAGAGGAGGGGCTGATGTATTTTACATCTAGCACTTTGTGGTTATGTATTTTACATCATGTATTGGAGATGCTATTAGAATTCCGCTCAAGTTAACGTTGTTCGTTGTCTCTCTTGTCCTGCTTCAGCCTCGGCGTCGTACAACTCACCGGAGCTGCTCCAACGACGAAACCCTCCATCACAGTGGAGCAGTACCTCGGGCTCCATCTCCAGACGCCTAAGATCTTCTTCCCCTCCTCCGACAGCAAAGTCAGCCGGAGCATCCTCACCGGCCAACCCAATCACGCTGAGATCGACATGGCTTCGCCAAAGAGGTTGTACACTTGTTGCATCTCTTTTTTACTCTACATGTTATATATATTGTCCACTGAGCACACGGATTTGTTCCTTTAGTGTCTCCTTGAAAGAAAAAATGTAGGAATTTTAATTTTCACTTGTCCTCCTTTTCAAATTCCTATTCATGAAGCACAAGACTAAGAGATGGTAGCATAATAGCATTATAGCCGTACATTTTCTTGTGGTTTGACTTAATCTCACCATGCTTCTTTGCATCCTGTGATCTTCCAATTGTTGTGAATCAAACACCCAGATTGGCAGAAATCCTGTGTTTTTAAATTCTCTGTTTTGCACGTGCATTCCTATCTTCCTGTCTATTTTCTATCCCTGCATTGTTGGAATCCTCCAATTCAAACGAGCCCTTACAAAATTACTTCTCTTACAGATAGTTGTCAAAGAAAACCTTGCGTGGTTTGTCCCGGTCCTGCTGCGCCGTCGTCCACCCCAGCTCAGCTGCTCCAATGACAGAAGGGTCCAGCAGAGCAGGGATCCGGCCTCCAGACTGTCTTTCGCCGCCTCAGATCTTCTTCCCCGCCGCTGGCAGCCATGAAAACTGCATTACCATCGTCAACCGAGCAGATGACCTCGAGGACTACACGGGTCCGCAAGAGAGGTCGCACTCTTTCGTGTCTGCTTACGTTATGCATCGCTTAATATTACATGCTACTTTATCGTCCTGTTCACCGATTAGACTCTAAGTCAGCCCCAAACTAATGGTCAAACTTGAGTTTTTAAATGGTTGTGGGGTACATATCGGGGCCGCTATCAATAGGATCTATCTACTATCTGGTTAATCTCCGGTGTCTACTATGAGTTTCATGTTGGGTGGGAAACAAACAGTAAAGAAGCCATTATCTTTATTTATTAACTGAAGCCATTATCTGCCTGCTATTATTGGTTTTGGGTCTATCCACAGGTTTCTACCATCACTCTGGATTTCTGCATGCACTCCTCACATAATCTCACTATGTTTTATTCCTATGCATGACAGTTATTGTAAACAATGGAACTGAACATGTAGAGCAAAAGAGACGAGCCTTGCGTGGCAATATAATTTCATGCAGACATCGCTCCATGGTAGGCGCAAAGGCAGCCCCCCCCCCCTCCATGCATTTCGGATTGTAATCGAGAGGAAGATATCTGTTCTGAGGGGGATTCAGAAGGAGAAGATAACTCCTATTTACCCCCTGAGGTCTTCGCTCTAACTTGGCATGCTGATGTTGGTTATATCATGCATATGGTGTCTTGCATTGCTTACTTTATACATCAAATATGTCATCTGCTTAGTTTAGACATCATTTGTGTGAATGCCATCTGTTTAGTTTATTCATCATTTATGTGAATTATGCAACGCCACCTTGTTTAGCCAGGCATCATATATGTGAATTTTGCAATGCCATCCTGCTTAGCCAGTCATCTTATATGTAAATTATATCAGGCCATCTTTTTTTTCATTACATATTACATTCGTCAACAATGTTAGTGCATTCAACTG
This sequence comes from Triticum aestivum, assembly GCF_018294505.1. Taxonomy (NCBI): domain Eukaryota; kingdom Viridiplantae; phylum Streptophyta; class Magnoliopsida; order Poales; family Poaceae; genus Triticum; species Triticum aestivum. Next base: position 598,610,232 of record NC_057807.1, read on the forward strand.
CTCTTCGTGTGCATCAGCCATTTGACATGGTGATGGCAAATTCTGGAGTGAAAACAAGGTCTTCTGAGCAGACTATGCTATCTGACGAAGCGCATATCTCGCTGGTTATGGATAGCTCCTCGGAGGAGGATTCAGAGACAGATGACTAGTCCTATCCCCCCCCCCGAGGTGTATGCTCTAACTTGGCAGGGTTATGTTGCTCATATCGTGCGTATGGTGTCTCACATTACTATGCCATTTGATTAGTTTAGACATGCTTTGTGTGAATGCCGCCTGTTTAGTGTCCAATTACCATATATGTGAATTATGCATTGCCATCTTGTTACAAGACATTATATATGTGAATTATACAATGATATCTTGTTGCAAAGGCATTATATATGTGAATTATGCAATGCCATGCCATTTAGCCAATCATCATGTATGTGAATTATATCATGCTATCATTTTTTTGTATTACGTGTTCCATTTGTCGACAACGTTTGTATATTCAACTACTCTTCCTGTGCATCAGCCATTTGAAGCGGTGATGGAAGTATCTGGAGTGAAAACAAGGTATTCAGAGCAGACAATGCTACCTGCTGAAGCAGACATCTTGCTGGCTACAGAGAGCTCCTCGAAGGAGGATTCAGAGACTGATGACCAGTCCTATTTCCCCCCTGAGGTCTATGCTCAAACTTGGCAGGGTTATATTACCCATGTCATGCATGTTGTCTTGTATTGCTTAGTTTTTACATCATATATAGATTGTCATCTGCTTACTTGCTTACTATATAAATCATATATTTGAATTATATCATGCCATCATGTTTACATAGTACATACACATCATCTATCTAAATTATGGCATGGCAACCCATTTAATAAAGACATCATATAGTTATATCATCTCATCTTGTTTAGTGTTTACAGTCATCATATTTAGAATTATGGCATTTATCCATGAATGTATGTGAATTATGGCACGCCAACCTATTTAATAAACACATTATATAGTTATGTCATGTCATCCTGTTTACATAGTCTCATATTTTGAACTATGTCTTTCCATCTTTTTTAGTTAGCCATCATAATGTGAAATTGTGTCATGCTATCCTGTTTAGTTAGCCATCATATATGTGAAATTGTGTCATGCTATCATGTTTGGTTAGACAACATAAATATGAATTATTTCATGCCCTCTTTTATTCCCCACTATCCATTGCACCTGTCTATCATACAATGTCTATACTTTCAATTACTTTTCATATTTATCGGCCATTTGAATTGGAGAGCGTGATGGCAGTATCTAAGGGAGTAACAACACGGTCTTCAGAAAAGATAGTGCTACCAGTTGATGCAGATAGAACCATGGTTGTACTTGCCCAAGGACCAGATCCACCACACATAACCCAGACTCTCGCAGATTGTACCCCTACCCAGTTGGACAGAGAACCAGCTACACCCCTTTTAACCCCAACCCCGGTAGATAGTAACCCAGTTCCAGTTGACACAGCACCGTCTCCACCACAGAGCACCCAAACACGAGCGGTTAGTAAGGGAACTGCAGTGCCTAATGCACGAAGACCACCACTCTGAATCCAAACTCAACGCTTAAAGGAGAAGAAGATTTGTCCTCAGGTCAGGTTCTGTAGCTATGGTTCATACTCCTTTGCTCTTGCATTACTGTATTTACTCATACCAACTATTTTCAAATTTGAAGGATGGAATTGAAACTCCAATGGCGCAACAGGTATGTTTTAAACATGTTTCTTTAACTGGTTTGCTGTTGTAACCTGCACTATGTTGATTTCAGTTTCAATTGAATAAACAGTTATGTTCTCATGTCATGCACATTACAAGTGTTGTTATTGCTCTATAGTTACCCACACTTATATTCTGTCTATTCTGCTTTGTCTTGAACAAATATTATTTGAACTGTGTCTCTATCTTGATTTGGCAACAAAAACTAGAATAATATAGACCATAAAGTGACCATGGCACATAGATATATGTTTGTTTCATGTTGTTATCCTGTCCACTTTACTACTGAACTCATTTACCAAAATGAGTTTCATATACAACATGGTAAACATGTGATGTGTCTGCTTGTTTCTCTTTTAGAATGCGGACAAAATATTGGAGAACAGTACCGCGTTATCCAATGGTAAAGGAAGTAATGCAGATAAGGTTCAAGATAGTGAGACATCCCTGTTGGTCTCCAAGAAAGCTGATAAAAACTATCTTGACGACAGTGAGGAAACCCAAAAGTCCTGTCTTGATGTAGTGTTCGAGTTACTGGCCACTACTGCTGGCACAAGCTCTTTGAACTCGCTGCCTGAATCAGTTCGTCTTCTTGAGTCTCAACTTCAAGTTGAAAGACATCGATCAGATGTGCTGCGACAGGAAGCTGAAGGACTGAGGAAGTCCCTGCAGAATTCAGATGCATATTTTCTAGTGCAACAGCAAGCGCTGGAGGATTTAAGCGCCAAACAAGAGAAAGTTAATAAGCTTGCTAAGCATCTTGCCTGCATTATGGGTACCCAGGATATTGTTTCTTGAGATCTTCTGAAGTGGTTTCAGTTCTGGATTTGTTTTGCTGTGGCGTTTATTTGTGCTGGTCGCCAACTTTGACAACCAGTGTATATGATATGCTGCTTTGTTCCCTATATTTGCACTGGTGGTGAACTTTGATGCCCAGTGGATGTAATATGTGTAACAGCCGTGATAGCCTAGCATAAGTTGCTTGCTTATTTATTTCCTTGTTGTCTTGTTTATTTGTTTGCTTGTAGTCAGTGCAGTTCTTTTTAAAACTAGGCCACAATAACCATGGGCTAATATTTACTGTAGTGACACTGGGCCTCCTATGGGCTGTAGAAACAGTGGGCCTTCTACGGGCCGTAGAAACAGTAGGCCTTCTACGAGCCGTAGAAACAATGGGCCTTCTACGGGCCGTAGAAACAATGGGCCTTCTATGGGCCGTAGAAACAATGGGCCTTCTACGGGCCGTATCATCAATGGGCCTTATATGGGCCGTATGACCATAACGGACCATCATTAATAAGCCGTATTTGATGACGCTATGAAAACGGCCCAACGTATTAACGGGCCACAAACGGGCCGATGTAACCATGGGCTCAATTTGGCCCACAAGCAGAAAATGGCAGTAACGTGCCGTAAGTAAACGAATGCTGGAAATGAGCCCAAGAACAAATGGGCTCTGAGAAGGCCGAAAGATAACATTTACTGGAAACGGTCCAACTGAATAATGGGCCCTTAATGGGTATAAAGTGATATACTGTTCATTACGGCCAGTTTCACCACGGACCGTTAGTGGGTGTAAAGTGATACACTGTTCATTGCGGGCCAGTTTCACCATGGGTCGTTAATAGGCCAAGAGTTACATAGGGCCTCATATGGGCCGAAAGACGTCATGGGCCATACATGGGCCAGAAGTGAAAACGGGCTAGAATCATATTGGATGGCCCAGATGATGCTACTAGGCCTAATTCGGATAGGGCGTAACGGGCCTTGGGTTAGCGGGTTATAAATGGGCTATATGCAAACAGGCCATTAACAGGCTTTCCATGGGCCGGCCCGCCACCTTTTGACCAAGTTAAACGGGCCGACCTTTTCACAGGAATGGGCCTCTGTTGGGCCGTGCCACGTGTCGACGTATCATAGGCGCCTTCTGTCCAATGAGTGGATGACATCTGTCCCAACGGTGAGCCGACACGTGTTTCCTCCAGCCAATGATGATTTTACACATGGAAAATCCCCATTGATCGGGACTGTTAACGGGTTATCGGATCCAAAACCCAACCCGATAGCTTAATGGCGTTCCGTTATGGTGGATGCCACGTGTCGGTCACCCTTGACGAAAGCAGCTCTGTGACGCGCGATTTATCATCATGGAAGTGGACACTCCCGTGATGATAATTTTGGTAATGTCATCGAACACTTCTACGACAGCACAGGTATGACTATCTTGATTCTGTCATAAATTTGTCATGGATGTACATGCATGACAAAAAACGCGACCTACTGTGACAAACACGTATCATCACGGAAGTGTTTTTTTTTGTAGTGAAGGCATACGTCTATAAGCAAAAGTACCAAAAGGGCAAGTAAAAGTAGTTTTAGATTGATCCTTCGCTGACACAGGTATCTGAGAGAAACCACAATAACCATCTAGAAAGCAAAAATGTGTGTGTTTGGATATCCTTTCTAGCATTTGATCAATAAAAGGTAAAGGGTAATGATCTTTCTTAGTAGCTTTATTTAACTTACGGAAATCAATTACCATCCTATAACCTGTAATAATTCTTTGCGGGATCAATTCATCTTTATCATTAGGGACAATGGTAATACCTCCCTTTTTAGGGACACAATGGACAGGGCTTACACATTCACTATCAGCAACGGGATAAATAATACCTGCCTCAAGGAGCTTTAGTATCTCCTTTCTTACCACTTCCTTCATCTTGGGATTTAATCGTCTTTGAGGATCTCTAACTGGTTTGGCATCTTTCTCCACTAAAATTTTGTGTTGACATAATGTGGGACTAATGCCCTTAAGATCATCTAGAGTATATTCAATAGCAGCTCGGTGTTTCTTCAGAGTTTTCAATAATCTTTCTTCTTCTTTCTCTGAAAGGTTAGCACTAATAATAACATGCTATATTTCTTTTTCATCAAGATAAGCGTACTTAAGATTATCAGGTAATGGTTTGAGTTCAAACACGGGATCACCTTTGGGTGGAGGGGGATCCCCAAGAATTTCAACGGGAAGGTTATGTTTTAGCATAGGTTCCTGTTTAAGGAACACTTCATCTATTTCTTCCCTTTCCTTCATAAACATATCATTTTCATGGTCTAGCAAATATTCTTCTAACGGATCAGTTGGAGGAACGGCAATGGAAGCAAGACCAATAATCTCATCCTTACTATGTGGTTCCCTTTCACGAGGTTGTCTACTAAACTTAGCAAAATTAAACTCATGAGACATACCATCTATGCCAACAGTGACAATATTCTTTTCACAATTAATCTTAGCACTAGCAGTATTCAAGAAAGGTCTACCAAAAATAATGGGACAAAAATCATCTTGTGGGGAACCAAGAACAAGAAAATCAGCAGGGTATTTAACCTTCCCACACAAAACTTCAACATCTCTAACAATCCCAATAGGTTTAATGGTATCCCTATTAGCAAGCTTAATAGTAACATCAATGTCTTCTAATTCAACGGGTGCAATGTCGTGCATAATTTCTTTATAAAGATCATAAGGTATCGCACTAGCACTAGCACCCATATCACATAAGCCATGATAACAATCATCTCCTATTTTAACAGAAATAACAGGCATGCCTACGACAGGTCTATGTGTCTTAATATCAGGTCTAGCAATATTAGCAGTCTCACCCAAGAAAGAAATAACATGCCCATCTAAGTCCTCATCCAAGAGGTCTTTAACCATAGCAATACTAGGTTCAACATTAATTTGCTCAGGAGGTGTATAAGTCCTAGTATTACTCTTACGAACAATAGTCGAAGCTTTAGCATGATCCTTAATCCTAACAGGAAAAGGCGGTTTTTCAACATAAGCAGTAGGAACAATAGGATCACTATAGGTAATAGTCTTTTCCTCGACTGTAATAGGTGCAACTACTTTCACTTCAACATGAGGATTATATTTAAACCACTTCTCTTTAGGGAGATCAACGTGAGTAGCAAAAGAGTCACAGAAAGTAGCTACTATCTCAGAGTCAAGTCCATACTTAGCGCTAAATCCATGAAAAGCATCAGTATCCATAAAAGATTTAACACAATCGAACCTAGGTGTCATACCTGACTCCTTACCATCGTCGGAACCCCAATCTTCATAGTTATGTTTCATTCTTTCCAATAGGTCCCATTTGAAATCAATAGTCTTCAGCATATAAGAACCAGCACAGGAAGTATCGAGCAGGTTGCGATTATCAAGAGAAAGTCGAGCATAAAAATTCTGAATAATCATTTCCCGAGAGAGCTCATGATTGGGGCATGAATATAACATTGACTTAAGCCTCCCCCAAGCTTGAGCGATGCTTTCTCCTTCGCGAGGCCAGAAATTATATATATAATTACGATCATGATGAACAAGATGCATAGGATAGAACTTCTGGTGAAATTCCAACTTCAATCGCTTATAATTCCAAGACCCCGTATCATCACATAGCCTATACCATGTCAATGCATCTCCCTTCAAAGATAAAGGGAAGACCTTCCTTTTGACAACATCATCGGGAATACCTACAAGCTTAAACAATCCACAAACTTCATCCACAAAGATAAGGTGTAAATCAGGATGCAATGTTCCATCTCCTGCAAATGGATTAGCTAGCAGTTTTTCTATCATACCCGAAGGAATCTCAAAGTAAATATTTTCATAAAGTTCAGTAGGTTGAGGAGCAACTCTTTGCTCTTATAGTTGGGGTGAAGATACCCCAAACAAGTCCTTCAAAGGATTAGTTTCCATAGTGACAAGTAACAGAAAATTTTAGCACACTATATAAATGTTTCCTTACCAAGTTCCACTCACCAAAAGCGCTACACTCCCCGGCAATGGCGCCAGAAAAGAGTCTTGATGACCCACAAGTGTAGGGGATCTATCGTAGTCCTTTCGATAAGTAAGAGTGTCGAACCCAACGAGGAGCAGAAGGAAATGATAAGCGGTTTTCAGTAAGGTTTTCTCTGCAAGCACTGAAATTGTAGGTAATAGATAGTTTTGTGATAAGATAAATAGTAACGAGCAACAAGTAAATAAAGTAAATAAAGTGCAGCAAGGTGGCCCAATCCTTTATATAGCAAAGGATAAGCCTAGACAAATTCTAATAATGATAAAGGAGCTCCCGAGGACACGTTGGGAATTATCGTCAAGCTAGTTTTCATCACGTTCATATGATTCGCGTTCGATACTTTGATAATTTGATATGTGGGTGCACCGGTACTTGGGTACTTCCCTAACTTGGACAAGCATCCCACTTATGATTAACCCCTATTGCAAGCATCCGCAACTACAAAAAGGAGTATTAAGGTAAACCTAACCACAACATTAAGCGTATGGATCCATATCAGCCCCTAACGAAGCAACGCATAAACTAGGGTTTAAGCTTCTGTCACTCTAGCAACCCATCATCTACTTATTACTTCCCCATGCCTTCCTCTAGGCCCAAATAATGGTGAAGTGTCATGTAGTCGACGTTCACATAACACCACTAGAGGAAAAGACAACATACATCTCATCAAAATATCGAACGAATACCAAATTCACATGACTACTAATAGCAAGACTTCACCCATGTCCTCAGGAACAAACGTAACTACTCACAAAGCATATTCATGTTCATAATCAGAGGAGTAATAATATGCATAAAGGATATGAACATATGATCTTCCACCAAGTAAACCAATTAGCATCAACTACAAGGTGTAATCAACATATTAGCAACCCACACGTACCAATTTGTGGTTCTGATACAAGATTGGATACAAGAGATGAACTAGAGTTTTGAGAGGAGATGGTGCTGGTGAAGATGTTGTTGGAGATTGACCCCCTCTCGATGAGAGGATCATTGGTGATGACGTTGGTGATGATTTCCCCCTCCCGGAGGGAAGTGTCCCCGGCAGAACAGCTCTGCCAGAGCCCTAGATTGATTCCGCCAAGGTTCCGCCTCGTGGCGGCGGAGTTTCGTCCCGTAAGCTTGCCCATGATTTTTTTCCAGGGTAAAAGTGATGATATAGCAGAAGATGGATGCCGGAGGCCCACCAGGGGGCCCAGGAGATAGGGGTGCACCCTATAGGGGGGCGCCCCCTGTCTCCTGGACAAGGTGTGGGCCCCGTGGCCTATTTCTTTTGCTTAGAAATTCTTATTAAATCCAAAAAGTTGTTTCGTGGAGTTTCAGGATTTTTGGAGTGTAGAATAGGTTTCCAACGTTTGCTCCTTTTCCAGCCAGAATTCCAGCTGCCGGCATTCCCCCTCTTCATGGTAAACCTTGTAAAATAAGAGAGAATAGCCATAAGTATTGAGATATAATGTGTAATAACAGCCCATAATGCAATAAATATTGGTATAAAAGCATGATGCAAAATGGACGTATCAATACTTGAGGTGACATTGGAGTATCTATGTGACATTAGGGTTTTGGTTGATGTGTGTCTTAAGGTGTTATTTTACTACGAACTCTAGGGCTGTTTGTGACACTTATAGGAATAGCTCAATAGATTGATCGGAAAGAATAACTTTGAGGTGGTTTCGTACCCTACAATAATCTCTTCGTTTGTTCTTAGCTATTAGTGACTTTGGAGTGACTCTTCATTGCATGTTGAGGGATTGTTATATAATCCGATTATGTTATTGTTGTTGAGAGAACTTGCACTAGTGAAAGTATGAACCCTAGGCCTTGTTTCCTAGCACTGCAATACCATTTTCGCTCACTTTTACCACTTGTCACCTTGCTGTTTTTATAATTTTAGATTACAAAAACCTACAACTACCATCCATATTGCACTTGTATCACCATATCTTCGCCGAACTAGTGCACCTATACAATTTACCGTTGTATTGGGTGTGTTGAGGACACAAGAGACTCTTTGTTATTTGGTTGCAGGGTTATTCTCATGCGCGCAAAAGTTTCTATTTTTCAGGAGAATCAAATTAACTATCACCCAAGATAATCCTATAGGTTCTACTTGGCACAAACACTAATTAAAACATAAAACCACATCTAAACAGAAGCTAGATGACTAATTTATTACTAAACAGAAGCAAAAAGCAAGGAACTAAAATAAAATTGGGTTGCCTCCCAACAAGCGCTATCGTTTAACGCCCCTAGCTAGGCATAAAAGCAAGAATAGATCTAAGTGTTGCCATCTTTGGTATTCAATTCATAAGTGTCTCGCATAATAGATTCATAAGGTAATTTGACTTTCTTCCTAGGAAAGTGCTCCATGCCTTTCGTTAATGGAAATTGGAATCTAATATTCCCTTCCTTCATATCAACAATTGCACCAATCGTTCTAAGGAAAGGTCTACCAAGAATAATAGGACATGAAAGATTGCAATCTATATCAAGAAAAATAAAATCTACGGGCACATAATTCCTATTTGCAACAATAAGAACATCATTAATCCTTCCCATAGGTTTCTTAATAGTGGAATCCGCAAGGTGCAAGTTTAAAGAGCAATCATCAAAATCACGGAAACTTAACACATCACATAAAGTTTTTGGTATTGTGGAAACACTAGCACCCAAATCACACAAAGCATAGCATTCATGATCTTTATTTTTTATTTTAATAGTAGGTTCCCATTCATCATAAAGTTTTCTAGGTATAGAAACTTCCAATTCAAGTTTTTTCTCATAAAATTGCATCAAAGCATCAACGATATGTTTGGTAAAAGCTTTATTTTGACTATAGGCATGAGGAGAATTCAACACGGATTGTAACAAGGAAATACAATCTATTAAAGAACAGTTATCATAATTAAATTCCTTGAAATCCAAAATAGTGGGTACATTGCTATGTAAAGTTTTGACCTCTCCAATCCCACTTTTACCAAATTTAGCATCAAGATCTAAAAACTCTGAATCATTGGGACGCCTTTTAACTAAAGTTGACTCATCTCCAGTCCCATCATTATCAAGATTCATATTGCAAAACAAGGATTTAATAGGGGGCACATCAATAAATTTTAGATCTTCATCATTATTTTCATGGAAACTAGAAGAACACGCTTTTACAAAGCAATCTTTCTTAGCATGCATCCTAGCGGTTCTTTCTTTGCACTCATCAATGAAAATTCTCATGGATTTGAGAGACTCATTGATATCATGCTTAGGTGGAATAGATCTAAGTTTCAAAGAATCAACATCAAGAGAAATTCTATCCACGTTCCTAGCCAAATCATCAACTTTAAGCAATTTTTCTTCAAGCAAAGCATTGAAATTCTTTTGAGAGATCATAAATTCTTTAACACTATTCTCAAAATCAGATGGCATCTTATTAAAATTTCCATAAGATTTGTTGTAGGAATTACCATAATTATTAGAGGAGTTACTAGGAAACGGCCTAGGATTAAAGTTTCCTCTATAAGCGTTGTTACCAAAATTATTCCTACCAACAAAATTCACATCCATAGATTCATTATTATTCTCAATCAAAGTAGACAAAGCCATATCATTAGGATCAATATGAGCACTCTTATTAGCAAACAATTTCATAAGTTCATCCATCTTTCCACTCAAAACATTAATCTCTTCTATCGCATGAACTTTCTTACTAGTAGCTCTTTCGGTGTGCCATTGAGAATAATTAACCATAATATTATCAAGGAGTTTAGTAGCTTCTCCTAAAGTGATTTCCATAAAAGTGCCTCCCACGGCCGAATCTAAAAGATTTCTAGAAGCAAAATTCAATCCAGCATAAAAAATTTGTATGATCATCCATAAATTCAAACGTGTGTAGGGCAATTGCGAATCATTAATTTCATTCTCTCCCAAGATTGGGCAACATGCTCATGGTCAAGTTGTTTAAAATTCATAATATCATTTCTAAGAGAGATGATCTTAGCGGGAGGAAAATACTTAGAGATAAAAGCATCTTTGCACTTATTCCATGAATCAAAACTATTTTTAGGCAAAGACGTAAACCAAGTTTTAGCACGATCTCTAAGTGAAAAGGGAAATAACTTCAATTTAACAATATTATTATCCGTATCTTTCTTCTTTTGCATATCACACAAATCAATAAAGTTGTTTAGATGAGTAGCGACATCTTCACTAGGAAGGCCGGAGAATTCATCTTCCATAACAAGATTCAAAAGCAGCATTGATTTCACAAGATTCAACATCATTAAGAGGAGCAATCGGAGTGCTAAGGAAATCATTATTGTTGGTATTGGAAAAGTCACACAATTTAGTATTATCTTGAGCCATTGCGACAAACAATCCAACACACAAGCACACAAAAAGGCAAGCGAAAGAGAGAGGCGAACAGAAAAGAGAGGGCGAATAAAACAGCAAGGGTGAAGTGGGGGAGAGGAAAACGAGAGGCTAATGGCAAATAATGTAATGCGAGGGAGATGAGTTTGTGATGGGTACTTGGTATGTATTGAATTGAACGAAGACCTCCCCGGCAACAGCGCCAAAAATCCTTCTTGCTACCTCTTGAGCACTGCATTGGTTTTCCCTTGAAGAGGAAAGGGTGATGCAACAAAGTAGCGTAAGTATTTCCCTCAGTTTTTGAGAACCAAGGTATCAATCCAGTAGGAAGCTCCTCAAAAGTCCCTCGTACCTACACAAAAAAACAAGAACCTCGCAACCAACGCGATAAAGGGGTTGTCAATCCCTTCACGGTAACTTGCAAAAGTGAGATCTGAAAGAGATAATAAGATAAGATAAATATTTTTGGTATTTTTATGATATAGATTGGAAAGTAAAGATGCAAATAAAAGTAGATGGGAAACTTATATGATAAAAGATAGACCCGGGGGCCATAGGTTTCACTAGTAGCTTCTCTCAAGATAGCATAAGTATTACGATGGGTGAACAAATTACTGTCGAGCAATTGATAGAAAAGTGCATAGTTATGAGAATATCTAGGCATGATCATGTATATAGGCATCACGTCCGTGACAAGTAGATCGAAACAATTCTGCATCTACTACTATTACTCCACACATCGACCGACTCCTGCCTGCATCTAAAGTATTAAGTTCATGAAGAACAGAGTAACGCATTAAGAAAGATGACATGATGTAGAGGGATAAACTCATGCAATATGATATAAACCCCATCTTTTTATCCTCGATGGCAACAATACAATACGTGCCTTGTTGCCCCTGCTGTCACTGGGAAAGGACACCGCAAGATTGAACCCAAAGCTAAGCACTTCTCCCATTGCAAGAAAGATCAATCTAGTAGGCCAAACCAAACTGATAATTCGAAGAGACTTGCAAAGATAACCAATCATATATAAAAAATTCAGAGGAGATCAAATATTTCTCATAGATAAACTTGATCGTAAACCCACAATTCATCGGATCTCGATAAACACACCACAAAAAGAATTACATCAAATAGATCTCCAAGAATATCAAGGAGAACTTTGTATTGAGATTCAAAGAGAGAGAAGAAGCCATATAGCTAATAACTATGGACCCGAAGGTCTATGGTAAACTACTCACAACTCATCAGAGAGGCCTTGGAGATGATGTAGAGGCCCTCCGTGGTCGATTCCCCCTCCGGCGGAGCGCCGGCGAAGGCTCCAAGATGGGATCTCGCGGATACAGAAGGTTGCAGCAGTGGAAAATAGTTTTTCGTGGTGCTCCTAGATGTTTTCGGGGTACATGGATATATATATAGGCGAAGGAGGTAGGTCAGGGGAGCCACAAGGGGCCCACCAGGGTGGGGGGCGCCCCCACCCCCTAGGGTGCGCCCTCCTGCCTCGTGGCCGCCTCGGCTGCTTCTTGACGTCCACTCCAAGTCTCCTGGATTGCGTTTGTTCCAAAAAGATTGCTCCCGAAGGTTTCATTCCGTTTGATATTCCTTTTCTTTGAAACACTGAAATAGGCAAAAAAACAGCAATTTGGGTTGGGCCTCCAGTTAGTAGGTTAGTCCCAAAAATGATATAAAAGTGTAAAGTAAAGCCCATAAACATCCAAAACGGGTAATATAATAGCAAGGAACAATCAAAAATTATAGATACGTTGGAGACGTATCAATCACCATCTTCATATCTCAAAACAATCATAAAGAATCAAACTTCTCATAGTATTCAATGCACTTTGTATGAAAGTTTTTATTATATCCATCTTGGATGCCCATCATATTAGGACTAATTTTATAACCAAAGAAAATTCCCATGCTGTTCTAAACGACTCTCAAAATAATATAAGTGAAGCATGAGAGATCAACAATTTCTATAAAATAAAACCACTACCGTGCTCTAAGAATATATAAGCGAAGCACTAGAGCAATATTGTCTAGCTCAAAAGATATAAGTGAAGTGCATAGAGTATTCTAATAAATTCCGATTCATGAGTGTCTCTCCCAAAAGGTGTGTACAGCAAGGATGATTGTGGTAAACTAAAAAGCAAAGACTCAAATCATACAAGACGCTTCAAGCAAAACACATATCATGTGGTAAATAAAAATATAGCCTCAAGTAAAGTTACCGATAGACGAAGACGAAAGAGGGGATGCCTTCCGGGGCATCCCCAAGCTTAGACTTTTGGTTGTCCTTGAATTTTACCTTGGGGTGCCTTGGGCATCCCCACGCTTAGGCTCTTGCCACTCTTTATTCCAAAATCCATCAAATCTTTACCCAAAACTTGAAAACTTCACAACACAAAACTTCAACAGAAAATCTCATGAGCTCCGTTAGTATAAGAAAATAAACCACCACTTTAAGGTACTGTAATGAAATCATTCTGTATTTATATTGGTGTTAAACGTACTGTATTCCAACTTCTCTATGGTTCATACCCCATGATACTACTCATAGATTCATCAAAATAAGCAAGAAACACACGAAAAAACAGAATCTGTCAAAAACAGAACAATCTGTAGCAATCTGTAACTTTCGAATACTTCTGTAACTCCAAAAATTCTGAAATAAATTTCTGGACATGGGGAATTTGTCTATTAATCTTCTGCAAAAAGAATCAACCTAAAAGAACTCTTCTGTAAAAAAAACGACAGCTATTCTCGTGAGCGTAAAAGTTTCTGGTTTTTACAGCAAGATCGCAAAGACTTCACCCAAGTCTTTCCAAAGGTTCTACTTGGCACAAACACTAATTAAAACATAAAAAAACATCTAACCAGAGGCTAGATGAATTATTTATTTCTAAACATGAGCAAAAAGCAAAGAACAAAAAATAAAATTGGATTGCCTCCCAACAAGCGCTATCGTTTAACACCCCTAGCTAGGCATAAAAACACGAATAGATCTAGGTATTGCTATCTTCGGTATGCAATTCTTTCCTCATCAAATCCTCCAAAACTCGTCTTAACAAATCTATTCTTTCCCTTATTTCCCTTCTAGGGAAGAACTTAAATCATGGAAAGGGCTTTGGTTTGTAATTTTAACATTCATAAACCCATAGTCAGGATCATCACCATATATATCATCATATAAAATACGTAGTTCATTCCTAATGGGTTCCTTCATCATTTTATTCAACCAATCCCTACTAAACCCTACATGAATTCCTCTAGTAATCCAATCAAACTCCTCAAAAGCTTCAAGGTACAAAGATTGAGATATTTCAGAATGGAGAACTCTCTTCCTAAGATTTTCACTATAAGATTGATAATCTCTAGCTTCCAAACTTCGCATGGTTTCTTTATCATACAAAATATCTATAATCGGAGGGTGTTCAACATCTTTTTTATAGAAAGAAAGAATTATCCCTAGCTTCTTGTATTATAAAATCAAATTCACGCATAAGGATAACAGTGACAATCTTTTTAGCTATAGGGTGATTGATATTGGATAGTTCATAAAACATGTTTTGCAAAGCGGGATGGATATGGACAAATTTTCTTTCTAATTCCTCAACAAGCATAACAATGGCATCAGCATAACAGTTGGTCTCAAGAAGAATGGACTTTTTATTAATAGGCATGGATCTCGTGCAATCAAAGAATTCTTGGATGATACTTTTTCCAATAATATTACCATCCCCCACGCGAAAGATTTTGTTTTATAATTAGGTGGAGTTTCAGTTTCATGATTCAAAGAACAAGACTCAAGAGCTTCTTCAAGATTTTCAGCGATAACCTCCCCAGTCTCAGACATGATGGCAATAGACCGCGCTAACAAATGAGCACACAAGAAGCAGGCAAAAAGAGACGAACGGAAGATGGGCGAAGAAAAGGCAAAGGTTTTTGAAAATCGTTTTAGAAGTGGGGGAGAGGAAAACGAGAGGCGAATGATGAATAATGTAATGCAAAGGAGAAGAGTTTATGATGGGTACTTGGTATGGCTTGACTTGACGTAGATCTCCCCGGCAACGGCGCTAGAAATACTTCTTGCTACCTCTTGAGCTTGTGTTGGTTTTCCCTTGAACAGGAAAGGGTGATGCAGCAAAGTAGCGTAAGTATTTCCCTTAGTTTTGAGAACCAAGGTATCAATCCCGTAGGAGACAACGCACAAGTCACCAAATACCTGCACAAACAATCAACAACTTGCACCCAACGCGATAAAGGGGTTGTCAATCCCTTGACGGTCACTTCCAAAAGTGAGATCTAATAAAGATAGATAAACGGTAAAGTAAATATTTTTGGTTTTTTTGGCTTAAAGAACGGAAAGTAAAAGATTGCAAAATAGTAGATCGGAAACTTAGCAAGATGTAAACGAGATTCAATATAATGGAAAAGAGACCCAGGGGCCATAGGTTTCACTAGTGGCTTCTCTCGAGATAGCAAACATTACGGTGGGTGAACAAATTACTGTCGAGCAATTGATAAAAAAGCGCATAGTTATGATGATATCTAAGGCAATGATCATGAACATAGGCATCACGTTTGTGTCAAGTTGACTGACTTTTGCCTGCATCTACTACTATTACTCCACACATCGACCGCTATCCAGCATGCATATAGAGTATTAAGTTCATAAAGAATGGAGTAACGTATTAAGCAAGATGACATGATGTAGAGGAGTTAACTCAAGCAATATGATGAAAACCCCATCTTTTTATCCTTGATGGCAACAATACAATACGTGCCTTGCTGCCCCTACTATCACTGGGAAAGGACACCGCAAGATTGAACCCAAAGCTAAGCACTTCTTCCATTGCAAGAAAGATCAATCTAGTAGGCCAAACTAAACCAATAATTCAAAGAGACTTGTAAATATATCAAATCATGCATATAAGAATTCAGAGAAGAACCAAATAATATTCATAGATAATCTTGATCAGAAATCCACAATTCATCGAATCTCGGCAAACACACTGCAAAAGAGTATTACATCGAATAGATCTTCAAGAACATCGAGGAGAACATGGTATTGAGAATCAAAGAGAGATAAGAAGCCATCTAGCTAATAACTATGGACCCGAAGGTCTATGGTAAACTACTCACGCTTCATCGCAGAGGTAATGGTGTTAATGTAGAAACCCTCCATGATCGAATCCCCCTCCGGCAGGACGCCAGAAAAGGTCCCTAGATGGGATCTCACAAGTATAGAAGGTTGCGGCGGTGGAAAAGTGGTTTTGTGGCTCTCCCCGAAGTTTTTAGGGTATAAGAGTATATATAGGCGAAGGAACTAGATCAGGAGAGCCACGAGGGGCCCACGAGGGTGGGGGCGTGCCCTACCCCCTGGGCACATCCTCCTACCTCGTGGCTGCCTCGTTGCGTCTCCGACTTCATCTCCAAGTCTTCATGTTTGCTTTCGGTCCAAGAAAGATCATCGCTAAGGTTTCATTCCGTTTGGACTCCTTTTGGTATTCCTTTTCTGCAAAACTCTAAAACAGGCAAAAAAACAGAAACTGACACTAGGCCCTCGGTTAATAGGTTAGTCCCAAAAATAATATAAAATAGCATATAAATGCCTATTAAACATCCAAAACAGATAATATAATAGCATGGAACAATAAAAAATTATAGATAATCACACTCCAAGCCTCATGGGTGTCTTCTGGTCCAAGAAAAATCATCGCGAAAATTTTATTCCGTTTGGACTCTGTTTGGTATTCCTTTTCTACGAAACTCAAAAACAAGGAAAAAACAGAAACTAGCATTGGGCTCTAGGTTAATAGGTTAGTCTACAAAATAATATAAAATAACATATTAATGCATATAAAACATCCTAAACAGATAATATAATAGCATAAAACAATAAAAAGTTATAGATACGTTGGAGACGTATCAACCTCCACGCCTACTCCCCGTGTCCAGGGCCGGCCCTGAGGGGGGGGGGGCGGTCGCCCGAGGCCCCCGACGGCAAGGGGCCCCCGCCCAGGTATGTGTGAGCACGGAACGGCTGGCTGGAGTCGCCATTAAAAAGTTGTGGAACCTATTCTTTGTCTCGACGAAGAAGAAGGCTGGAGTGTTATCTTTCTCTAGCAGATTGGGCCTTGGCCTTTTTCTTTCTTTAGCAGACTGGGCCTTGGTGGGTCAGTTCTCAAAAGGAAAATTGTGATGGGGCACTGGTTCAGCAAGAGTTAGCGAGCCCATTATCTGAAAAGATGAATTAGCATCAATTGATCTTATTTCTCGAGGGAATTAGCAATAATTGTAATAAAAATAGTGACCCCCTACTTTGTATTAGTACTAATTCAAAAGTTTTTAAAAGCTGATTTCAAATTATTAATCGATGGCTGATTGATGTATTACCTTTATTTAGTGATGTATGTCTTCTATATCCAACTTTGGGTTTAATATTTGTAGTTTTTTCTAGTTGATTACACATTTTAAGTCATTGAATCTTCTTTGCTATTTCCCGCAAACAAAAAAGAATTTTATTAATTTCCATGCCAAAAAAATTAGTTCATCCTGCACAATCGCGAGCATAATTTGGCTCATAAGTTGGTAGCCACAATTTGGCTTGATCTCATGTGCTACCTCTAGCGACCAACGCTTGACCTACCGTGCCTCTTTCTCATGACAACCCATCGTCGCCACCACATGGTCACGTCAAGAGGCCGAGTCATTGAGAGGAGACCACACTGTGCCCATCGGTCACCGTAACTACAAGATTTTAGATAAATTATGTCTCTTATTATCTTTTCCCTGATAAAAATATTATTTGTGACTTTGCATCTTCAAATAATACTTATAAATTACTTGACATGGTTTAATATGCATTTAAATAACATGGGAAAATTTTGTTTTTGCCACTCTAGATTTTGCCAATTTTCCTTATGCCACTCGACGTTTTGACATTTCAGTTTTGCCACTCTTAGTTTTGGACAATTATCACAATTGCCATATTATGGCAAAAGCAAAATAATTTTATTTCATTTTTGCCACCCTTAGGTTTTGATAATTATCACAATTGCCACTTTGAAAGTTTTGCTTTTGCCACGGGAAACAATTGTGATAATTGTCAAAAACTAAGAGTGGCAAAAGTGAAATGGCAAAACCTAGAGTGGCATAAGGAAAATTGGCAAAATTTGGAGTGGCAAAAATAAAAATTTCCCAAATAACATTTCATATAGACATATATTCATTATTTTGATGCTTATATTGAAGGGCCCGTATTATGGTTTCGCCCTGGGCCCCCAAAATCTCAGGACCGGGCCTGCGCGTGTCATGGTCCATATTGAGCAACAGAAGGGCAGGCAACGACCTGATTCTCTACAAATCGAGCAGCGACGACGGGGGCGATGACAGGCATCCAGAGCAGCGGGAACAGACGACTGGGTGGCGACTGGACCGGTGTCATACAACGGTCTCGACACAGTGAAGGGTGGGCGGCAGGATCCAATCGGAATGGGCGTCAGGTGGTGGCTGGTCGGTCGATGGGGAAACTTTTGAGGGATGGTTGACGTTCACGCGGTTACGAATTGGTTTTGCTACAACACAAAGCAGAGCTACAAATATGCAGCACTTGAGCTAGAATTTTGGGTTGTCTGTTTTTTTAGGTATATATATACACTTGAAATCTTGGAACTTATGCGTGGCAGTAAGTTTGGAGCACAAACTTGCAAAATTCATGTTTCTGGTCATTAAACTTGTGCAGGAGTGCAAATACGATAACATTTTTTGTACGTGGATGTATTCGCTGCCTATGTGGCCCGCCAGCGTGGCCAGGGCCCATTTGTCAGTGGCGGGTAGCGGATGGAGCGCACGTGATGTTTATTTTGCACAAACCATGGCTACAATATAACATAGTCATCTGCTGGGTTGCATCCCGTCAGTGTACAGTGTAAATAAATTTGGCTGAAAAAAATAGGATGATGGGACCTGTTGCTTGTGTTTAATATGGACTACTAAGATATACTATATCCTTTAGGATAGAAATACATGTTGTGAACTATATTTTATTTTATCTAGATTTTCAAATTTAAAATTATTCGGATTCAAACAAACTTTCCGCTGATTTGTCCAAAAGAAATTTATGTACATTCATTCTGCAATACATTTTCTTTTATCAACATTTTTTTAATTTTAAAATTATTCAAATTCAAACAAAACATTGGTTGGTTTGTTTGAAAATTTGCGTACATTCATTCTGACCTATATTTTCTTTTATCCAATTTTTCAAATTTAAAATTATTCGAATTCAAACAAACCATATGTTGATTTGTTCGAAATTTTTACATAAATTCAGTCTGATCTATGTTTTCTTTTATCTATATATTTGAATTCAAACAAATTTTTTGTTGATTTGTCCAAAAGTTTTTTTTTCCAAAATGGCAGGTTCTTGCATTCATTAAGAAGAAAATAATTGTGGTGTTTCCGGTAGTGGCGGTGGCCTTCCTCGCCGATGAGGGTTTGGACTATGCCCCTCTCGTGACTGAGGAGGGCGAGGTAAAAACAAGCAGAAAACAGGAACCGACACTAGGCACTAAATTAGTAGGTTAATCCAAAAAATAAATATAAAATGATAATAACAATATATAAAAATGATAATATAATAGTCTAAAACAATAAAAAATTATATATAGTTTTAGTACGTATCAACATCCTCAATCTTAATTCCTGCTCACCATCAAGTAGGTAAACGATAAAGAAAGATATTTTTTTTCATGTTGAATGCTACCTAGCATGTTCTTGATCAAATGATGTAACAATTATGGTGTGAACTTAGGACAAAAGCTTTTTAAAGCAATAACCTATAATTCACAATAAGCAAGTAACATTAAAATGTGTAAACAAAATTACTAATGCTTTTTCATGGATCACCGCAATAACCACCTGGGACACATCACCACAATAACAAAATTACTGTTTTTTCCTTCTATTGATGTATGTCAACTTGTAACACTAAAAAGAGGACCTCTGGCTTTTCCATGGGGTTTTCCCTTCTTTTTCCATTGTTTTTTCTTTTCTTTATTCTTTTCCTTCTCTTTACTTTCCTTTTCCTTTTCTCTAAAATGCATGAACCTTTTTCAAATTGGATAAACATTTTTTCAAATTTGATTATTATTTTTTCAAAATAAATGATTTTTTTTGAATATTGATGAACTTTTTCCCAAAA
Organism: Triticum aestivum; assembly: GCF_018294505.1. Taxonomy (NCBI): domain Eukaryota; kingdom Viridiplantae; phylum Streptophyta; class Magnoliopsida; order Poales; family Poaceae; genus Triticum; species Triticum aestivum. The sequence continues at coordinate 598,630,407 of NC_057807.1, forward strand.
TGGATGAACCTTTTATAAAAACCTTTTTGAATTTATGAACTTTTTTGAATATATGATTTTTTTGATTTGGTAAACTTTTTTGAGTGAGCGCCAGTTGCCTTCCCTGGCGCTAAAGACGCGGAATAAGAAATATCCTCCTAACACTCCTAGTGCTTCGAGCGCACACAACAGGAAGATGTTCTTTTGTTTGCTGCACGTTTTTTTGGATTTTGCCTAGTTTTTGGTGATTTTTTTGTCATTTTATTAGAAGTACGACCATGTCTCTTGAAAAAAGGAAAAACATAGCATGTGTTTCTACGAGAAGCATAATTATGGTCCTCGTGAAGTACAGATTCGCTTCCGTGAGAAACACAACGTATGTTTTCATCAGAAGCACAACCTAGGCGTCCACAAGAAGCATAAACTGTACTTTCTCAAAAAAAAAGGAAAAAGAACGACATGTGCTTATATGAGAAGCATGCGCTTCTACGAGAAGTGCAGCCTGTGCTTCCCCAGAAAAGGTGAAACTACAACCTCTGCTTCCCCTCCCAAAAGTGAAAACCACAACTATGCACCTGGGCTCTGTTTTTTTCTGGCATTCATTTTTTTGGTTGTCGGTCATTTCTTTTTTCATTTTTCATTTTTATTTTTTTCCTCATTTTTGGGGAAAAAATTCCGTCGAAAACTAGTAACATGGGACCTAGTCAAAAATCTCAACGTGATAAATTCAACAGTGCAAATAGTTGGATATTTGAACGCATGGTTCAACAGATAAAACGTGTTAAATAAACAAATCTAAAAAAAACTCTCAGATCACAACAAATGACGCACGTGCGGTACGCCATTTATCAGCATCCGAGAAGATGGACAGTGACATTCACAAGAGGTAGCTCTTAACTAGTGTCAATCAGTCGCAAAAAAAGACACTTAAGCAGTGATTTCAGCTGTTTGCCGTAAAAGGAGCGGCACATAGGAGCTCCCGGCGCAGTCCCGGCCCAGCATCAGCTCCCAAAACGTACGACAGCGCCCGCATTTGGCTAGAGCGACCGAGAGATCTGAGCCCGCGAGTTGCTAAAAAAATAAACAAGACACGAGTCCGCGCAGGACCCACGTGTCATGGAGGTTTGTCCCCACTGCCCGCCAAGCAACCTAAAAAGGTCCCCATCTTCACTCGACCCATCCAGCAGCACATCCAGTCACAGCCCACATCGCCCGCCGCGCCGCCGCCGCCGCCGCCAGCGCCAAAACCCTAAAACACCCACCCAAAAATGGCGAGCCTCGCCGACGACGGCTTCTCGGCGGCGCGCCTCTTCTCGCAGGGCGTCTCGTACACGTACGACGACGTGATCTTCCTCCCGGGGTTCATCGATTTCCCCGCCGACGCCGTCGACCTCTCCACCCGCCTCTCCCGCCGCGTGCCGCTCTCCATCCCCTGCGTCGCCTCCCCCATGGACACCGTCTCCGAGGCCGCCATGGCCGCGGCGATGGCCTCCCTCGGCGGCGTCGCCGTCGTCCACTCCAACACCGAGCCCCGCGCCCAGGCCTCCATCGTCCGCGCCGCCAAGTCCCGCCGCCTCCCCTTCGTCTCCTCCGTCCCCATCTTCTCCCCGGCCTCCGCCCCGACGCTCAACGACTTCGCGGGGCACGACTACGCCCTCGTCACCGAGCAAGGGGATTCGCTCTCCAAGCTCCTCGGCGTCGCCGTGGCCGCCGATGCGGCCTCGCCCGAGGCCCCTGCCCCGGTATCCGAGTACATGCGCCCCGCCCCGCGCTCGGCCTCCGCCTCCTTTGACTTCGAGCAGGCGGCGGCCTTCCTCGCCGACGAGGGCTTGGACTACGCCCCTCTCGTGTCTGAGGAGGGCGAGGTAATCGACCTCATCACCTCCAAGGACGTCGAGCGCATTCGGAGCTATCCGAAGCTTGGCAAGCCATCTCTCGGAGCGGATGGGAAGTTCGTAGTCGCAGCCTCTATTGGAACCCGTGAGGACGACAAGCTAAGGCTAGAGCAGCTAATTCAGGCAGGGGCCAATGCTATTGTGATCGATAGCTCGCAGGGGAACTCCACCTACCAGCTTGATATGATAAAGTATGCCAAGAAGACGTTTCCGGAGGTGGATTTGATTGGGGGCAATGTGGTGACAATTGGGCAGGCACAGAATTTGATTGCTGCTGGAGTGGATGGCCTGCGCGTTGGAATGGGCTCTGGTTCAATTTGCACTACCCAGGAAGTTTGCGCTGTGGGTAGAGGACAGGTATAATATATCTCATAAACTCCTGGTCCCTTGATGGTTTAGTTTGTTTCCATGCTTGTTAATTTCATTTTGTCTGCTGTCAAATAGTTGCTCATCTTGCCTATCAGCTTACATCCTCTGCAATTGGTAGGACAGCATGAGCATGCTGTTTGTCAAGCTGAAAGTCATCCAAAATATAATCCTATTTTATAACCAAGATGGGAAAAGGCCTGATAGGTTACCGTGAAATTTTGAATACATCAAACTCTCACCCATATCCATTCCAAACATCATATTTTGATCGTTATCAAAGGTATAATTTCAAGTAATTAGCAAGTGGCTGAATCTTGTAGTGCTATTGCGGTATGCGGCTTTGAAAGTGGCCACCCAACAATTGAAATATATAAATATTTATCATGCAAAAATAATTGAGCTCAAGCTCTTATCACTAAATCGACTTTCTGAACTCCTACATTGCACATAGCAGACACTATCAGGAATGATGCCTCATGTCCATTTGCATTAACACAGGAACGAGTCAACAGTCTTGTTCATGCTTAATATGTCACATTTTGGGGGTTAGAGTTCGGAAAATAAATTTGAAATTCTTAGGAAATTTTGGGATATTGGAAAATGTAAAGCAATCATATGTATCATTGATGTTTTAGTCTATATTCCCATTCTTGAAAGGGGAGTAGCATTTTGTTTATGGACCTTATATGATGCTTTGTTTTCTTCTGTTGTTCAGAACTGCAATCTAGTTTGATTTGGATGGTAACTTGCTCCATACATTTCCACATAGCCTCGCAGTCTCGCTGGTCTATGTTAGAAAATAATTTAATATGTTTGGTTTCAAATGGCTGCAGGTGCATGTCAACACATTGTATAGAGAGACTGAACTAATTTGATGTTTTTTCTGTTTTGGTTTGACAGGCCACTGCTGTTTACAAGGTTGCGTCATATGCCAAGGATCATAATGTGCCAGTTATAGCTGATGGTGGTATTTCATACTCTGGCCATATTGTGAAGGCTTTGTCACTGGGCGCATCAACTGTTATGATGGGCAGTTTCTTGGCTGGCAGCCATGAGGCTCCTGGGGCCTATGAATACAAGGTATATTTTAGCCTTTTGCAACATGGTTAAGTTTGAATGTCCTGTAGTGATGCATGCTCAAGTCCACAAATCCCCATATTAGAGATTAAACTCTTACTTTTGATGAAAACTACAACCATGTACATGCAAATATAAATTCTATTTGCCCACTGCAATTTAAAAGGTCCCTTAATGGCCACATAGTAGTTCAGTACTTCAGTGTACTTAGATGTCATGAAGTCTTCTAACCAGACATTGCCATTAAGGGTTGATGTATAAAGTTGATCGAAGTATTCAAATGTGTTGGTCAGTTTAAGTGTAGTCTTATGCTAGGTTTAACTGTACTTTTATGCTCTTTTGTAGCTGAAGTTTGCCATTTTACTTGCTTCTGGTTAATATTGTGATTCTTTGAATGTGTTTTTCTAGGACGGCCACCGAGTAAAAAAATACAGAGGTATGGGCTCCCTCGAAGCCATGACAAAGGGGAGCGATGCAAGGTATCTTGGTGATACTCTGAAGCTTAAAGTTGCCCAGGGAGTTGTTGGAGCGGTAGCTGACAAAGGTTCTGTTCTGAGGTTTATTCCGTATACAATGCAAGCTGTTAAGCAAGGATTCCAAGATCTTGGTGCATCCTCTTTGCAGTCAGCTCATGATCTTTTACGAGCGGAGACTCTTAGATTAGAGGTATTTACTTGCTGGATTACATATCTGCTCTTTACCTCTTTATTTCTTTATTTGGAGTGATTCATAATTCGAAATACCTAAAATTAGAGAAATAGTTTTTTGTTGACAAACGTGCATGGCAGTTATTTCTTTTCTAGATAATGGACGAAGCCCATGTTTCTTAGGTACAACTATATAACAATATTCAAAAGACAAAAGAATGTTTTCACATCTGCAGCTGACATAAATCACAAGCCCATGGTTCTGTTCATGAGCAACATTTCTGATTGACTAAAATTGATACGTAGTGTCTCTTGGTTTGTTTTTTGGGGTGGGCATGTGCGCTCTTTATATGTAATGTTCAACACTCATTTGTTAACTGCTAAGTTCTATAGATTGTTGTCCTTAATGGTCATTAACTCAATGATCTACATGAAAGCTATTGTGCAGTTGACAGACGTCATATTAGTTTAATGGTTCAGCTTGCAAAATAGCCTATTTTTTTAGTTTATGTGCCTGTCGAATGGATAACTGTGGTATGAGAATATTTGTTACTGAATCTAGTTTAAGGTGCTTTTCTTTGCTGACATATATTCACAGGCCAAAAGAATATTTTCATATCTGCAGCTGACATAAATCGTTGATTTTGGAACGGGGGTTAACTAACACTGAGACCTAGGGCATGTTTGGTTGCCATCCACACTTTGCCATACTTTTGTGCCATAAGTGTGGCAAATTGAGACAAATGTCTGGTTGCAGCCACAGTTGTGGCATGCCACACTTTTTCAGTCACATACCCCATTTGTCATAAGACTCAGTTGCTAGTCAACTTTTGCCACAAGTGTGGCGACCAATTTGGCCACCACAAAAACTGTGGCATGCCACACTTGTGACTCACAAGTATGGCAAAGTGTGGATGGCAACCAAACATGCCCCTAGTGTCTCTTGGTTCTGTTTCGGGGTGAACATGGCACTGTGCCTTCTTTATCCGTAATACTCCCTCCGTGACTCCGTCCCAAAATAAGTGTCTCAACTTTGTACTAACTTTAGTATAAAGTTGTACTAAGCTTGAGACACTTATTTTGGGACGGAGGGAGTACTCAACGCTCATTTGCTAACTGCTAAATTCTATAGGTTGTTGTCCTTAACGGTCATTAACTCAGTGATCTGCCTGAAAGCTATTTTGCGGTTGCCAAACTTCATATTTGTTTAATTGTTTACCTTGCAAAACAGCCTATTTTTAGTTTACGTGCCTGTTGAATGGATAACTGTGGTATGAGAATATTTGTCACTGAATCTAGTTTAAGGTGCTTTTCTTTCCTTAGGATGTGTGCCCTTCTCATTAATATCGTTGTTCTTCCTGGGGTGGTACTGCTCCAAAGCACTACTTCCAAAAATATTCCCTTTTGCTGATTCTTCAAGAATCTGTTCCGTGTACAGACTATGAAACTTTACTTTGTCATTATCGGTAGTTAATGCACATATTCAGTGTTTAGAGGGATTCTGGATCACTAAGTCTTAAATTACTTCTAAGGTTATGCTATTCCATATTCAGTCCCAAGTGAAATTGGATTTGCAATGGAAGTTTAAACGTTCTTTTATCATTGCACCTATCTGCTCATTCTTTTTCTTTCTTCAGACCATGGCACATTTAATCTCGTTTGTTGACAAAATAGTCCAAAATCAGATCTTATCATGTTAAAAAAGTAGGGACCCAAATCTGTCCCTTTCTCTTACCAACATAGCTTGCCTTGGTCCCACTTAGAACCAAAATCACGCACCACAGTGAATGAGAAGTGTCATGCCTGGTCATGGATGATGTGCAGTGCAGTGCATAGAAAATTCCCTGAAGATGCTTGCTTTTGCTTGTGATGATGGTTTGCATACATTTTTGTCATTTCAAATAGTTTATTTATACTGGCCAAAGATTCAGGTTTACATCGACTGTTCTGGAACCTCTTTTTTGTCTTGTACTCCGTATCTACCAATTGGGGAACAGACAGTGTTGACAACAGAACTGACATTCAGTCTTGGTAACAACCTTTCCTTTTACCAGGTGAGGACCGGTGCCGCCCAAGTGGAGGGAGGGATCCACGGGCTGGTGTCTTACGAGAAGAAATCGTTCTAGCACCAGCTTGAATCGAGGACCGTCGAACCGGTTCTCTGCGTGTTCCATCCAAGGTTGGCAGGGGGTCACCTGATAGTGTTTGAGAGCAGCCTCCCAGCTCGTCCGCGTGGGCGGGGCTGTTCCCCCTATCGATCTACCGCTAGGATGGTTGTAACATCATCGTCTTTCCACCATCGCCATGGCTGAAAACTTTTGGACACCGTAATAAATGGCTGTAACAATAAAAGTGATGTTTTCCGTTTGCTACTTCCTGAGTGGACGACCCGCCATTTCAGTCCTTTTTGTGCGCGACAGGAAGCTTGGCTTGCGATCTCAGCCACTTCGGAGGATCACATACAGGCACAGCTGCTTGCTGCTTGCTTTTGTTTCCCGATCGGGCCGGCTTCACGCGCTGCTGAAAGCGAGAGGCGCGCATGTTTCAGGGTGGTTGGTGTGCTGTTGATTTGTCTCTCTCGTTTCTCCCAAGCAACAGCTACGTGCTTTGACGTCCCAATACACACCACCGCTCTGCAGACTGCAGCTGCTACATACAGTCCGGTCCAGCACACCACCACACTGATTGGATTGCTAGTGAAGCATCCCTATCCCCTCCGTAAAATCGCCGCCGCTATCATTCGCCGTCTAATCATTCTCCCTTGTTAAGCTTGGTGCACAAGCACACCAACTTGTAGGTACTACGATCAGTTCAGGGCCTGTTCGGACACGGAGGGGCTGTGTTTTCTTTTCCCCTTTGCGGGGACGGTGGATAGGGAAGGTATAGATGAAATGGTACCACTATATGCCATCGTCTGCACCCGTTCAACTGTTTAATGATCTTCCGTGAACAATTAGACATCGTGGGATTCTCCGCCGGGGTTTGTTCACCGGCGACGGACGGCCGGCCGGCCCTACCGCCGCGTCATCGGCAGCTCTCGTCCCCATCCGCGCGAATCCTTCTTCCTTCCCCCGGGCCGACCCTGCCAGGTGGCTCCAGCGCCTATCACAATCACACGCCCCGCTGACAGCTACGCCACACCCGATCCGTCCACAGCGAACCGGTGCGCGGGCCCCACGCTCCGTCGCCGGCCCCAGCCGTCGGTAGCCGATCCCATCCGCTCATCCTCCCACTGGACGGACCGCCAAGCTGCGGCGGGTGGGGCCCGCGGCTTCGGTTACGCCAGCCTGGCACGCCCAGGTCCAGCGACCGAGCCACCCCCGAGCCCACGCTACGCCAGCACACACCCACACCCCCTCTACCGCCACTGAGGCCGGGCCCCACCCAGGCCCGGCGGCCCGCAACCACCGGGCGGCCGAGCCCGGGCCCGAACCCGAACCCGCGGTCTCCCTCCCCGCTCGCAATATAAAGGCCCGGAAAACACCATCCTCCATTTCGAAATCCGAATTCCCGAATCCCCCACCTCCACCCCCTCCCCCGCAACCACCACCACCACCGTCCACCGGACCACCGTCACCGGCGGCGGCGAAGGCACGATGAGGGAGATCCTGCACATCCAGGGCGGGCAGTGCGGGAACCAGATCGGGGCCAAGTTCTGGGAGGTGATCTGCGACGAGCACGGGATCGACGGGACGGGGCGCTACGCGGGGGACTCGGACCTGCAGCTGGAGCGGATCAACGTCTACTACAACGAGGCCAGCGGGGGCCGGTTCGTGCCCCGCGCCGTGCTCATGGACCTCGAGCCCGGCACCATGGACTCGGTGCGCTCCGGCCCCTTCGGCCAGATCTTCCGCCCCGACAACTTCGTCTTCGGCCAGTCCGGCGCCGGCAACAACTGGGCCAAGGGTCACTACACCGAGGGCGCCGAGCTCATCGACTCCGTCCTCGACGTCGTCCGCAAGGAGGCCGAGAACTGCGACTGCCTCCAGGGTAATTAATTATATCACCTCTTCCGCGTTAATTTCTGTCAGGGATTGATGAGTTAGCGTTCAGATCTGGGCCGAGCCGTTCGCCGGGGAGTTAGATCCAGTTATAGATGTGATCTCAGGTTGTCATTACGACGGCGTCTGTTTGGCATTTATGCGAGGCGCTGTTTGGCATTTATGCGGGGCGTGCTAATTGTTGATATGTTGATCTCATCAATTCATGTCAAGTTCTGTGTTTTCTGCATGAATTTGATCATTTAACTGCTGGTTACTGTTGATCCAAGTCTAGTACGATGATAGGTCGTGTCCAATTTGTCCATTACGAAGATGCTATGTTGTCCTAATTTAGAACATAAGAGTGGAAGCTGGTAGGATATATAGGTTGTCCTGTTACTGTGTGGTCTGTTTGTGAATAGTATGTTGGCACCTTAGCTTTTAGGGATGGTGTGCATGCGCTAGTCAAAATTAATTTAGCTATTCTGGATAAGCACCTAGCTAGCTTCACCAATCTCGATTGTCGGCAGGACTGATATTTTATTAAAGTAGGTAGTGTTGGATTGGCTTGCTTGAGGTTCCACTTTGCACCTGTTAATGCCCTGTTGAAAATCTAAATTAAGAACTGTCATACCTGAGCTGGGTCAACTTTACCTATACAAAATGGAAAAGGAGTCCCCATCTAAATGATGAACAAAGAAGTCCTTAGCTCCATTCCTTTTTTCATCCCTAGTTATTTTGGTGTACTATTTAATGTGACAGGCCCAAGTAACATGTTTGTGTAGCATTACTGATCTAACTTGATTGCTCATCAACTCCTCTTTTGTGGAGCACATGGTGACATTGCTAAAATGTCTGTGTCCTTGGAGTATTGCTGCATCCTTTGTACTCTTTTGCAGTTCACTGTCTGATTTTGCATGCTGCATCGTCATTTGCACTTGTGAATAATGATGTGGCTTTATTTGCTTCCTTTACAGGATTCCAAGTTTGCCATTCTTTGGGAGGAGGCACTGGATCTGGGATGGGCACCCTTCTTATTTCTAAGATTAGGGAGGAGTACCCTGACCGAATGATGCTGACCTTCTCTGTCTTCCCATCACCAAAGGTCTCAGACACCGTCGTTGAGCCATACAATGCTACACTTTCCGTTCACCAACTCGTTGAGAACGCTGATGAGTGTATGGTGCTTGACAATGAAGCTCTATACGACATATGTTTCCGCACGCTAAAGCTTGCCACCCCTTCCTGTAAGCTAATATTCTCTTGATCTTTATTTTTCTGTGACATCTCCCAAAATTTTCATGCATAAGTTTATGTTCAGTTGGAAGTGGACACTGATACAGCTTTGGTTCTAACAATGCAGTTGGTGACCTGAACCATCTTATCTCTGCTACCATGAGCGGTGTCACATGCTGCCTGAGGTTCCCTGGACAACTCAACTCCGATCTTCGCAAGCTTGCTGTCAATCTCATCCCATTCCCCCGTCTCCACTTCTTCATGGTTGGCTTCGCGCCGCTGACGTCACGTGGGTCACAAATGTACCGTGCTCTCACAGTCCCTGAGCTGACTCAGCAAATGTGGGATGCCAAGAACATGATGTGTGCCGCAGACCCCCGCCACGGCCGCTACCTCACCGCCTCGGCCTGCTTCCGAGGGAAGATGAGCACCAAGGAGGTGGACGAGCAGATGCTCAACGTCCAGAACAAGAACTCGTCCTACTTTGTGGAGTGGATCCCCAACAACGTCAAGTCGAGCGTGTGCGACATGCCGCCCAGGGGGCTGAAGATGGCGGGCACCTTCGTCGGCAACTCCACGTCCATCCAGGAGATGTTCCGCAGGGTGAGCGAGCAGTTCACGGCCATGTTCAGGAGGAAGGCCTTCTTGCACTGGTACACGGGTGAGGGCATGGACGAGATGGAGTTCACCGAGGCCGAGAGCAACATGAACGACCTCGTCGCCGAGTACCAGCAGTACCAGGACGCGACCGCCGACGAGGAGTACGACGAGGAGGAGGAAGAGGAACGCGACGCGGAGTAGCGGCGCCGGATGTGCCCTGCTCCCCAACCCAGCTATATGTCCCCCGGTTCAGGTCTGTCGCCATGTCCAGGTCGCGTTTCCTCCGGTGAGGGTTTCTGTGGTTTCCTCGTGTGGCTTGGACGAGTCGAGGTTGCGTCGTCTTGTGCTCCGTTTTGTAATTTGCTACGGCTAGTAGTGCGTTGGGAGTCTGTCTTGTTCCGCGTCCATCCTTTGGTCGGTCGGTCGGTCCATAGCTGACGGCGGCCTCAACTGTCGAGTGCTCTCCTTTTGAGCTGGTCGTCGTCGTCGCCTTTGTAAGTTCTGACAAGTATTATTGTTAGTCGTTCGCTTCATCAGCAACCAAAAAATCAGTATTGGTAGTGGTTTCTCATTATCTTTGTGAATATTGTACTTATGTCGGAATGTTTTTGCCTCGTTATTTGTGTATATTTCGTATGCTCGCTCAGGTGTGCTCTTGTATTCTTGGTACCAGCAGTGGTTTCTCATCTTTGTCGATCTAGTGCGTGCTGTTCTTTTTTTGGCCTCGTTCTTCGTGAACATACTAATATTATTAGCATATATGCGTATGCTCGCTCAGGCTACTCTTGTTGTATTGGAGTAAATTGCACAGAAATAGCACAATTGGGGCATTGGAAACAGTTTGGTACCAAGATTGATAATTTTTACGTGTCAGTATCAAGATTGGGGCGAGCCGTTGCAAAAAAGACTAAAAGTGCGTTCTATACGTATTGACAGAGAAACTGACCGGTTGGGCCCGCTTGTCAGACGCCACACTGGCCAGTGCGCGCGTGACCGGGCGCTGACTGGGACGAAGCCGGCTCGCACCGTTTAGGTCTCACTGGTGCGACCGAGCCAGACCCCGACCCCGCTCTGCCCTCTTCCTTCTCCTCGCGCCCTCGCCGGCGGCTGCCTCCCCGCCCGCCCCGCCGCCCGCCACACCACGCCGCCGTAGCCATGGATCGAACTGCTTAGGCGCTGTCACCTCCCCCGCGGCTGCTCCTCCCTCGCGCCCTCCTCTCCCCCGCGGCTGATGTGCCCTAGGCGACGATGGCCTTGGCGACTCCGGGAGGCGGCGATGGCCGGGGCGATGCGAGCGGCGGCGACCTCCCCCGCTTAGGCCTCGATGGCAGTGGCGACTACTCCAGCTCGGAGTACAGTAGCGAGAACGAAGATTTTGCGGAGCCGGCGTTGTCGATGGTGCAGAGGCTGAAGATGGCGCGAATTTGGGTGGCCAACCCTAGCACCGCCCATCACTGGACTCATGGCTTCGGTGGTGTTCTGTAAGTGTTCCATTGTTCCATTCTTGCAAACTGAAATTGCGGATTAGGGTTAGGGTTTACTGCCTGCATGTTTAGCACTCTAATTGCTAGTCCTAAGTAGAGAAGAGAAGTATAGTGGATTACATGAGTCCTAACTAGAGCAGAGCACAATTATGTGTTACCTAACTAGAGCAGAGCAGAGCAGCATTAGTGGATTACATTGTTATTTCTTAGTCCAAATTGTCAGAGCAGCATTAGGTGTTACCTAGCTAGAGCAGAGCAGAGAAGCATAGTGGATTAAATGAGTCCTAACTAGAGCAGAGCACCATTAGTGGACAATTCTGTTAACTACTTATCTGAAAGTACAAACCATCAGTTTGCTGTGAGTTAAGTACCCACTCTGTAATTAGGGTTGTATTGAGATAGTTGTTTACATTGTTTGATTTTGTAGTAATTGTTTAGTTTATATGTAAACTTAAACAAAGCTTTGTTTATATGTTAACTTGTTTATATGTTAACTTAAACAAAGCTTTGTTTATATGTTAGCCTATCTGTTAAGTAAAATTGTTTATTAACCATTTTTGTATTTTATTTCATTTTGCAGTTTGTATGATGACATTTTGGATGTTAGGTTCTATTTTGATGCTTCAGAAATGTTTGAGCGGAAGCTCTGCAGTTCAGATGTAACATACCTGAATATGATTGCAGTGATGGAAACCCAAGGATTTAGTGAATATGATCTGCTGTTTCACATTGAGAATCCACATTTAGGGGAGAAAGGATTGGAGATGGTAGAGTGTAATGCTGAGTTACAATTAGTAAAGAAGCAGGTTGAGGAGTCTAAGGTCTTAAAGTTGCTAGTGAGGGCATGTCCACCTCCTTGCAGCCAGTTTGAGAGGCAAGAATTATCCACTGTTGTGTATGAAGAGCCTGTGTTATATGATCTCAGTGAGCCACCCATCTATGCTGTTAATGAAGAAGGATTTGCGTTTGAAAGTCAAAGTAGCAGCTGCAGTGTAGCTCATGGTGCTGGTGTTTGCACACAAGAGAGCAAGAGTGTAAAAGGAAAACTAAAAGTTGTTTTGGAAATAGAAGAAGAAGAGGGATATGAAGGCAGTGGTGGTTCTGATTGTGAAGGTGAAGATGACAGTGATGTACCACCTTTTTATATGGGTGATGCTGATGACATAGAGATGGCTGAGGGAAAGAAACAGAGAGAGTATGATGAAATAGAAGAGGAAGAAACAGATGATGAAGAATCTGAGGAGGAATAAGTGGTGCATTATGAGGGTGACACAGAGGTTGAGGAACCTTTTCAAATGGATGAAGATGACAAAGTTGTTTCACAGGATGAAGAAACTGTAATTGTACATGAAGAGAAGAAGAAGAAGAAATAGAAGCTTTCAGTTAGGAGAGGGCCTACAACAAGGACACATTCAAGTGTAGTTTAAGAGGAGGAACCTGATTTCAAACCTTCATCTGATGAAGAAGAGAAAGGATTGTTGAAGGAGGCTGATGATGATGGTTTTGAGCCATTGTCATTTGTGCTGCCAAAGAAAAGTAAGAGCAGGGCAAAGCAGAGGCCTCCTAGAAAATGTTACAATGAGAAAATGGAGGCACCACATGAACAATTATGTCTAAAGATGTGTTTCTTGGATCAACATCAATTCAGAGAGGCTTTGTTGAACTTACACATCACTTAAGGCAGAAACTTCAAATATCATAGGAACTCAGATCAAAGAATAATTGTAGAATGCAACCAAAAACATTGCAACTTCTTTATGGTGGCAGCAGTTATAAAAGGTGAAACTACTTTTGTAATTAAGAAGATGAGAATTAAGCACACTTGCCCTATTAGTACAGAGACAACAAGGGTAAGTGCCAAGTGGCTTGCATAGAAGTATGGGTCACTGTTCAGATCTGATCTAACAACTAGCATTCAGACTTTGATTGATGCCTGCATGGAGAAGTATGGTGTGGATGTGCCCAAGTCAATGGCATATAGAGCAAAGAACCTAGCTATTGATGCTGTGCTAGGAGACCACAAGAAGCAATACCCTAGGTTGAAAGACTATGCTTAGACAGTGATGGATACAAACCCTGGGAGTAGAGTAGTAGTCACTACTGTAACTCCAACACCCACTGAAAAAATCCCCCATCCAGGTCCAAGATTCCATGCTATGTTCTATTGCGTCAATGGAGCAAGGGAGGGGTTTCTCAAGGGGTGCAGACCATTCATTGGTTAGTTTGTTCACCTTGTGCATTAGTTACATATTGTTTCATCTTGAAATGCATTTGAATGTTTTAAATATTGAATTTGCTTGCTCATTCAGGTGTTGATGGGTGCTTCATTAAGTTAACTGCTGGTGCTCAACTACTTGCTGCCACTGGTAGAGATGGCAACAACAATATATACCCACTAGCATTTGGTATTGTTGGGCAAGAGGACACACCTACTGGTGTTGGTTTCTACACCAACTTAAAATCTGCCTAGGAGGAGAAGAGGGACAGTTTGGTCCATATACAATAATGTCAGATAGACAAAAGGTATGTGCTCGCATCTTATGTCCTTGTTCCTATATGGTTGTTTTGTGCTATATAGTAGCTTAGCTAGTTTAATTGTGTGTCCCAGGGCCTACTAAATGCAGTCAATGCTGTCTTTCCTAATTGCAACCAAAGGTTCTGCCTTAGGCATATCTATGCAAACTTCCAAAATGCTGGGTTTAGGGGGGAAGATCTGAAGAAGTGTATGGATAATGCTGCCTATACATATAGTGAACACAAATTTAACATTGCAATGAATGACCTTAGAGATGAATGTGTGGAAGCTTGGGAATGGCTTTGTCAAATACCCAAGAAAGCATGGGCAAGGCATGCATTTGACACAAACTGCAAGACTGACCTTGTAGTTAACAATTTGTCTGAGGTGTTCAACAAGTATGTCCTAGATGTTAGGAAGAAACCAATTAGGACAATGTGTGATGGAATAAAGGATAAGCAGATGATGAGGTGGCATAGGAATAGGGAGAGTGGAAAGAAAGCTAGATGGGACATAACACCCCATTATAGTGAGAAGCTAGAGGTTGAGAAGGAGAGGGCCAAATATTGCAAACCAATTCAAGCTGGTGTGGACTTGTGGCAAGTTACAAGTGGGCAGCAAACCCATGCTGTTAACTTGCAAGTGCACACATGTGAGTGCAGAAAATGGGACCTCAGTGGCATCCCATGTAACCATGCCATCTCAGCAATAAACAAGGGCAAAAGAAAACTAGAGGATTATGTCAGCAAGTTCTTCAAGAAAGAATTTTATGTGGCAGCTTATGAACCAATGATCTATCCAGTTCCTGGTGAGCATGACTGGACAAAGACCCCTGGTCCAGACATTGACCCACCTGCATTTAAAGTGAAGAGAGGAAGAAAGAAAGAGAAGAGGATCAAGGGGAAATTTGAAGTTCAAAAGCCTAAGGACACATCAAGAATGGGGACTATAACATGTGGCAACTGTGGACTGCAAGGACATAGGTACACAAGCTGCCTCAAGCAGTTGAAGCCTGAGCTGGCTTTGAGGAAGAACAAATATGTGGTAATCCTCTTATAAGTAGTAACATGTTTTCCTTCTTGTACATTCCACTTTTGTAAGTACTAACTCATTTTCCTTCTTGTTTATGCAAGCCTCTTGCAAGGAATTCCAATGGTGGTGGTGGTGCTACTACACTAGCAACAAGAACCTCTCATGCAGCTCCTACAACAACACCAACAGCTCGGAGAGGTGCTGGGAGAGGAGCTGGGAGAGGTGCTGCAGCTGCAGGTGCTGGGAGAGGTGCTGCAGCTGCAGCTGCTGGGAGAGGTGCTGGGAGAGGTGCTGCAGCTGCAGGTGCTGGGAGAGGTGCTGGGAGAGGTGCTGAAGGAAATATGCCCTAGAGGCAATAATAAAGTTGTTATTTATTTCCTTATTTCATGATAAATGTTTATTATTCATGCTAGAATTGTATTAACCGGAAACATAATACATGTGTGAATACATAGACAAACATAGTGTCACTAGTATGCCTCTACTTGACTAGCTCGTTAATCAAAGATGGTTAAGTTTCCTAACCATAGACATGAGTTGTCATTTGATTAACGGGATCACATCATTAGAAGAATGATGTGATTGACTTGACCCATTCTGTTAGCTTAGCACTTGATCGTTTAGTATGTTGCTATTGCTTTCTTCATGACTTATACATGTTCCTATGACTATGAGATTATGCAACTCCCGTTTACCGGAGGAACACCTTGTGTGCTACCAAACGTCACAACATAACTGGGTGATTATAAAGGAGCTCTACAGGTGTCTCCAAAGGTACATGTTGGGTTGGCGTATTTCGAGATTAGGATTTGTCACTCCGATTGTCGGAGAGGTATCTCTGGGCCCTCTCGGTAATGCACATCACTATAAGCCTTGCAAGCAATGTAGCTAATGAGTTAGTTACGGAATGATGCATTACGTAACGAGTAAAGAGACTTGCCGGTAACGAGATTGAACTAGGTATTGGATACCGACGATCGAATCTCGGGCAAGTAACATACCGATGACAAAGGGAACACTGTATGTTGTTATGCGGTTTGACCGATAAAGATCTTCGTAGAATATGTGGGAGCCAATATGAGCATCCAGGTTCCGCTATTGGTTATTGACCGGAAACGTGTTTCGGTCATGTCTACATTGTTCTCGAACCTGTAGGGTCCGCACGCTTAAGGTTTCGATGACAGTTATATTATGAGTTTATGAGTTTTGATGTACCGAAGGAGTTCGGAGTCCCGGATGAGATCGGGGACATGTCAAGGAGTCTCGAAATGGTCGAGACGTAAAGATCGATATATTGGACGACTATATTCAGAGTTTGGAAAGGTTCCGAATGATTCGGGTATTTTTCGTAGTACCGAAGAGTTATGGGAATTCGCCGGGGAGTATATGGGCCTTATTGGGCCATACGGGAATAGAGGAGAGAGGCCAAAAGGAAGGAGGCGTGCGCCCCCCCTCTGGTCCGAATTGGACAAGGGGCGCAACCCCCTTTTCCTTCTTCCTCTCCGCCTCTTTCCCCTTCTCCTACTCCAACAAGGAAGGAGGGAGTCCTACTCCCGGTGGGAGTAGGACTCCCCTTGGAGCGCCCCTCCTAGGCCGGTCGGCCCCTCCCCCTTGCTCCTTTATATACGGGGGAAGGGGGGCCCCACTAGACACAACAACAATTGATCCCTTGGATCTCTTAGCCGTGTGCGGTGTCCCCCCTCCACCATAGTCCACCTCGATAATATCGTAGCGGTGCTTAGGCGAAGCCCTGCGACGGTAGAACATCAAGATCGTCATCATGCCATCGTGCTGACGGAACTCTCCCTCGACACTCAGCTGGATCGGAGTTCGAGGGACGTCATCGAGCTGAACGTGTGCTAGAACTCGGAGGTGCCGTAGTTTCGGTGCTTGATCGGTCGGGCCGTGAAGACGTACGACTACATCAACCGCGTTGTTCTAATGCTTCCGCTTTCGGTCTACGAGGGTACGTGGACAATACTCTCCCCTCTCGTTGCTATGCATCACCATGATCTTGCGTGTGCGTAGGAATTTTTTTGAAATTACTACGTTCCCCAAAAGGTGCTGCAAGAGGTGCTGGGAGAGGGAGAAGTTCATTCTCTGCCCCAAGGCAATCTGGTCCCTCCACATCTACTGCTGGAAGAGGTGTTGGTGGTAGACATAGTGGATGGGGGAGCTACTTCTATGCAAGTGGTAACTAGATACTTCATGTGTGTGTCCTTGCATCCTATGATACAATGTTATCTTTGCTTTGGTTGTATACTTTAAGAATCAATGCCATATATGGCTTTTGTTGATGTGGATGCAACTTATGAGTGAATGCCTGGAATGGACTATCTTCATGTGATATGTTGATGAATACTCAATATATTATTGGATATATTGCTGGAGTTATTGATATGCTGGAGTTATTGATGAGTACTCATTATATTATGCAAGCTTGGATGGTTCTTTTTATGATTGATATGTTGATATGCTGGATATATTAATGGAGTTATTGATATGTTGTCTATGCTCAAAATGGTTCTTTTTATGATTGATATGTTATGAGTACACAAAATGGAATACTCAGAATGGTTCTTTTTATGATTGATATGTTGATGAGTACACAAAATGGAATACTCAAAATGGTTCTTTTTATGATTGATATGTTGATGAGTACCACCTAAAGCTATTGATATGTTGTCTATGGTTTTGGTGGCTCGGGGTCGACGGAACCACCTAAAGCCATCAACTAGGGTCTAGGGTGGCTCGGGGTCGACGGGACCACCTAAAGCCA
>NC_057807.1:598649158-598664637 GCF_018294505.1 Triticum aestivum
CTAGGGTCTAGGGTGGCTCGGGGTCGACGGAACCACCTAAAGCCATCAACTAGGGTCTAGGGTGGCTCGGGGTCGACGGAACCACCTAAAGCCATCAACTAGGGTCTAGGGTGGCTCGGGGTCGACGGAACCACCTAAAGCCATCAACTTTGGTCTAGGGTAGCTCGGGGTCGACAAAACAACCTAAAGCCATCAACTTTGTAACATAACAAACTATTCGTTTTGCAAACGCATTTAAGAATTTAAGCATCACTCTAACATATATAACTATTCCTTTTGCAAATGCATTTAAGCATTTAACCATCAGTATAGCATAAGCATCAGTATGTCATCATTTTCAGTCTAACATAAGCATCAATATGTCATCATTTTCAGTCTAACATTGAAAGCAAACGATACTAACTGGAGTTCAACACATTATAGGAATACACAACCATTGTTCACATTACATAGTGGAGTTCAAATGCACAATCCATCCTTTTCTCACAAAAAGATGGATATCATAACTACTAGGTACATATGTTGGAGATATGCCCTAGAGGCAATCATGTATGATGATATTTCCTATGTGTTTATGAATAAAGATAGTCCTTGGACATTATCAATGATGTGTATCAGCAAGTATGTGACTTGTTTGTGGGACTATGCATTGTATGATGGTTGTCCTAAAAGGTCCCTAGTCGAAAGGGTTGTGTGGACGCGCAGCCGACTAGACTAGCATATGACACGGTCGATGGCTTGGTCTCACTAGCCATGGAGCATTGGATGCTAACCGGATAATATGGACTTGGAAAGGTCTGGTCGGATTCGATGTAGTCGGATCCGAGTCGAGATAAGGTCTGAGTCGGACAGACCCAACTATGAGACCCAGCGATATGTTATCTGTGAGTCTCTAGTACAACATACGTTCTATGTCCTAAGACCTGAGCTGACGCATGTACTCGGGATGGTGACAGACTTGCTTTGGGCCGACCAAATGCTACTCCGTGACTGGGTAGTTACAAAGGTAGGTTTCGGGTTTGTCCAGTCCCATGATGCGAGACATGGTCAAGCAAGATGGGATTTTCCCCTCCGATCAGGAGAGATATACTCTGGGCCCCTCGTGTGATCCGACCAGGAGAAGCATGGCCATGCGACAAGGATTATGAAATAATCCGGGTAGTGGTCGGGATCATTGGAACGAGAAAGAGGTCGGGCTAGCACAAGGATGACAGTCTCGCCTTGAGCCCGACAACATATATCGTGCGGCAAAGGGAACAGAAGTGTGACACATTGTACAAGTTCGCCTAACCAGCTTTATAGTCTGCTTGGTGGTTGGCACACCTTGCTAGAGGCAGCTACCAACCGTGTAGGTCGGAGGTGATCCAAACTATGACCAAGCCGACATGAACCTAAGGGGTCGCGCGCTTAAGGGAAGGAACCTACGAGGTCGGTTCGTAGGACACTGGTCGGGTGTGATCCGAACTGGACTAGGAACGTGACCGAGTACACTACAAGGATTCTGTTAATACATGACGGACTCAATCCGTCACAGACCGTCGCAAAACTGTCGTGGTAGGGCATGCATGACGGACTAGAAATCCGTCATGTATATCGTGTCATAATCTGATCACTGTACATTCCATGACGGATCTTGTCTGTCATGGATGGAACTTAACGGACATGCTCTTAACACCGTTAACGGTTCTGCCACATCAACATGTGACATGGATCTGACATGGCGGCCCATGTAGTGCTCAGCCCATCTAAATTTTTGGCCCACTAAATTTCAGCTAGATGTAAGAGTATTGGCCCATATAGTAATCAAGCCAATTAGAATTTAAGTGCATTAATTCATCTAAGGCCCATTAATTTCAGTTCAAAACATTAGCTCATCTCTCATTTCTCGCCAATAAGAATTTTATAGAAAATATATGCTCATGTCACTAAAAAGGAAAATTACACAAACACAACAAAAAATACACCACTACAGAACCAAAAAGAAAATACTCAAAAACATAAGTTTACAAGCATGTCTTGGAGAACACTATCCTACTCTACAGCCAACACCACCCCCATCAATCCGCGTTTCTAACCACAGATCCACCCATCCATGCCGAAGTCGTCAAAACACGTCTTTGTTGCTGAAAATGCTCCCATAAATCAATAGCTGCGAGATGAAGTAAATTTAGTCACTTCATTAGCCAGTAGGTAAACTAGAAGTAGCTTAGTGCTCCCTCTATAAAGAAATATAAGAGTGTTTAGATCACTACTACTTTAGTGATCTAAACACTCTTATATTTCTTTACAGAGGGGGTACATGTTATTACGTTCTATATTTTTTTCACTCCCAGGATGCTTAGTGCAACAAATTTAATTAAACATGTGAAAAGAAACAATAAGTGGCAACAAGTAGCATGGGACCTAATCATACACATAGTTACAACACTACAGATTTGTATATATGAATAGATTGTAGAAATAAGAGACTTAGAACCAACATTAAAAAATGAATTACATGTCCAAAATCCTTAAATCTTACAATGCCTATTAAAGAGAATAACAAAGTATGCACTATAAAACAAGAATACACAATGGGTTGCTTAAAATTAATCCACAAAAATGTGCGTGAACTAAAAATGTAATCAAGTTGGCCTATGAGTGACAAAGCTACAAAATACACATCACGGAACTCCCAAGTACTGCAGCAGTAGAGGACATAAATCAGCCAAAAATGGCATGACTATGAAAGAATATGCAAGGCGGACACATGAAACTGAGTATTTGTACTGCAAGTTCATCTCAAAGGACTGACAATAGTAAACAACACTTGCTTGCCAAGTAAACTTCGAATTTAATTTATTACATTGCTTAGGCAACTACTCAATGGTAATTAAGATACAAGTTGAAACAGAACCCATGAACACGAGGGGATGGCACTGTAATAGTGTATCAAGGCAATGCATGATATCAAGGACATGATACAATGTAGATTTTATGCACACACAAAAAACGCACAGTTATAATTTTACTGGAACTACAGACCAGTCTACATTGAAACTAATCCTTAAAGAACTGTGTCACCCCAAGAATCTTAATTTACAAACTGAATTTAAAAGAACATGATCCAAATGCATACAAACAGAACTAAGAAGGAACAAGGTACGGTGGGTGGTGGCGCATTACCTTCACTTTCTTCATGATGGACTTGACAGGATGGCCCTCAAGAAAATTTCACAAACTTCACACTCAGCTGAGATGAAAAAATTCACATATGCACAACACTCACATTCACTTTAAATTCATGACCCATTGAAATGTGCATAAAGTACCATTCAACATATAAATTATAAACACAATGATTTTCTTAGCAAGAGAAACAGAAAATATGCTCTAGGCTTATCATTTTGAGTATGAATTGAATTATAGCCAAAGACAGCACAACAACAAAAAACAATCATACACAACTGAACATAGAACTCTCAAACGTGTTCGCTGTTTCTAGAGCAAAATGATTTTTTCACTAATGATGTCCATGAACATGTACGACATATATAATTAACAAAGCCCATGTATGATAGATTGCAAGAACAATATTCTGTATGAAAAATCACATATCTGTACAAAATAACAGAGAAGATTATGTACACGCTGATATATCCGGCATCTTAAATTTGCGGTCTGGATCATTACTGAAGATAGATCTGTCATGTACGCACACTCAACCAACCACCAGTACATCAATTCAAATGCATGTTACCAGAGAAACATCAGTACATTTTGTGTTAAGCTAGCAGTAACCATGCGTGCAAAAAAATCAAGGAATACAAAAGTAGCAGATTCTAAATTTAGATCCAGCGTCCATGTAGACAGATCGGCCATATAGAAGAACAAACCACAAGTTCGTGTGGAGGGGGATCAAACTCACCATGCATATTTGCCGCTGTGGACACTCACGGCAGCTGCCCTGGTCCTTACCTTGTTGACCGTATTGCTTTGCCTCCAGTCCAATGCGTCGAGCCGGTAACAAGTGGCGAGTGGCGACTCGGGTTCGCTGCCGCCTCCAGCGTTCGCCGCGGTAGACCGGCCCCCGCACAGCCGCTCTGCTCCGACAAGGCTACTGCCGGTGTTGAGCTCCATGCCAGATCCAGCGCACCCAAGACGCCTATGCCATCACTCCCGGGGTTGTTGCCACCATCGAACTCGATTGATCTACAACACAAACTGCGGATCAGCCATCGGCGGGGAGGATAGGGCGGAGGAGTGAGGGTCAGCAGGAAAGGTAGAGCATAGGGTGGAGGGGGAAGAGGTGCCACTGGGAGTGGGAGTGGAGGAGGTAGAGGAGAGGCCAAGGAAGAAAAGGGTGCATCCGGGAGGTGAGGAAGGGGTGGTGAAAGGAGCGACCACCAGATGGAGAAGGTGCAGAGGACTGAGAGGAGGGGATCGGGGATGGGGAAGAAGATGATGGGGGCGGCGGCAGAGGGATAAAGATATGGGGAAGAGAGACAGGGACTTAGGGTTAGGTCTTATACGGTGAACAGTTCAGATGTGCTTTAGTGGGCTCGAAATTTCTACCATCACGCGCGCTAATGGAATTCTAGGCGTGTCCTCCCTCCTTTCCTCGCGTGCGCCTTCCTCCCGCCACCCAAATTCAAGCGTGCCTTCATTTCCTTGCTTTCCTTTTATTTTTTATATATAAATCATCCGACTAACATGTGAGGCAAATAAAGAAAATGTACAACACATCAAGAAGAGCCACCCGTGAGCATGTGGGTGGTGTATAAACAAAGAAAAAAGCGAGGCCGATCTAGTTGATCGATGACAGTATCCCTGGCAGCTCCTTGATGTTTGTCATGAAGGGGCTGCCGCTTTGGCGGCCGTTCGCCTCTTGCTGATCCATGACGGTTTTTGTTACGGTTTTCAGGGACGTCATCAGAAATCCGTCATGGATTAGCACATTTCTTGCAGTGGTAGACTTTGGGCTTTAGGG
This sequence comes from Triticum aestivum, assembly GCF_018294505.1. NCBI lineage: Eukaryota > Viridiplantae > Streptophyta > Magnoliopsida > Poales > Poaceae > Triticum > Triticum aestivum. The sequence goes on from NC_057807.1 coordinate 598,654,128, forward strand.
TCCGTGCGAGGCCCAAGTGTTGAGCCCGCGATGGACGCCTATATAAGGTGGAGGTGCAACGCACTTATTTGGTTGACCGCTTCGGCGTTGCGACTAGGGTTTGCATGTGTTGCGAATAACCACCTCTACTCGCTGCCGACTGTGTGATCGGACCTAGCAGTCCGCCACACGGTGTTCCTCCTGCACGCGTGGATACCGTTAGAGGCGGTGCACTTGCGCCACTTCGACGAACTTGTACGTGGGATCGGACGACCGACTGTTCGAGGGAGATCGGACGAGGAGGAGACGATCCACACGGACGCGCTGCCTCAACTCTACTTCCGCTGCACGGCACTGCGCGTCTAGTGGTAACGAAGTGTGATCCATCTCCCGTAGCATGTTCTTGGTTGTTCTGCGCGTAGGCAATTTTAATTTGCAGTTGACGCACCTTACCGTAGATCCCAACAACATAAACAGCCAGAGTTCACAATTAGTACTAGAACCATACATTACACAACCATAATTCTCAGTTAGTAGGTCATTGCATAGCCATCCTTCCCAAAAGGTCTGCAATGCCCACTAATCTCAATTCATCTTGTTTAGGTCTGCAAGATGGCATGGATCCCCTTGATCTTCTCCTTCAGCTTCTCTTGTGCCTTCATGAGCTCAGTAATCTTAAACTCTTGCATCTGCTTCTCTTCATTATAGTTTTCCTTGGGCTTCAGCAGATCAGCAACCTGGAACTTCAACTCTAGCTTCTCTTGGGTGAGCTTCTCCTCAAACTGTGTGAACTCTGCATTCTTCAACTCCAAATTCATCCTAGCCTCACTCAACAATTCCTTCTCTTTCATATTCTTCAACTTCAGGTTTTGGATGACAGTTGCTTGAGCACTTGTCAGGTTGCACAGGATTTCATACTTCTGTTGAACCTTCTCTGCAGCTGCATCTTTCTTTGCCATTTCTGCCTTCATACCAGCAATCAACTCAGCTCTGCATTCCTGCTGATATGTGAGGTTGGACTGCAGATAACTGAAATCCACAACCCTATCAGCCTGGATATCCACAAGTTGATGCACATCTTTCACCAACTTGTCATAGTCTGCATCCAGCTTGTTCTTTTCTTTTGTCAAATGGTGAATAGTTAAAGCACTTTCAAGATTATCATTCACCCTAGCACACTTGCTCTCTTCAACCATTGACCAAAGCTTCAACAATGCATTCTCCATTGTTGGGAGCCACTGCTCATCAACCCACTGAACAAACCCACAATTCCGACCTTCCTGGAAAAATTAGAAGGGTAACATTTAGTACAATACAACTACTAAGAGGAATAACCAACAGTTACTTCATGGCAGTACGTAATGTTGGCACTGACATTAACTGAATTTGCACAGCCATTTGCTAAGACACAAGAACACATTGAAAAATAAATTAATGTAATCCCACAATGTGCAGATTAACATTGGGCAGTACCTAACAACGGGCAAAAATTAGTACAATACAACTACTAAGAGTACTAAGCAACAGTTAGTTCATGGCAATACCTAATGTTGGCACTGACATTAACAAAATTTGCACAGTCATTTGCTAAGCAACAAGAACACAATGTACCTAATTATGATCAATATATTTGTTGGAAATATGCCCTAGAGGCAATAATAAATTAGTTATTATTATATTTCCTTGTTCATGATAATCGTTTATTATCCATGCTATAATTGTATTGATAGGAAACTCAGATACATGTGTGGATACATAGACAACACCATGTCCCTAGTAAGCCTCTAGTTGACTAGCTCGTTGATCAATAGATGGTTGCGGTTTCCTGACCATGGACATTGGATGTCGTTGATAACGGGATCACATCATTAGGAGAATGATGTGATGGACAAGACCCAATCCTAAGCCTAGCACAAAGATCGTAGTTCGTGTGCTAAAGCTTTTCTAATGGCAAGTATCATTTCCTTAGACCATGAGATTGTGCAACTCCCGGATACCGTACGAATGCTTTGGGTGTACCAAACATCACAACATAACTGGGTGGCTATAAAGGTGCACTACAGGTATCTCCGAAAGTGTCTGTTGGGTTGGCACGAATCGAGACTGGGATTTGTCACTCCGTGTAAACGGAGAGGTATCTCTGGGCCCACTCGGTAGGACATCATCATAATGTGCACAATGTGACCAAGGGGTTGATCACGGGATGATGTGTTATGAAACGAGTAAAGAGACTTGCCGGTAACGAGATTGAACAAGGTATCGGTATACCGACGATCGAATCTCGGGCAAGTACTATACCGCTAGACAAAGGGGATTGTATACGGGATCGATTGAGTCCTTGACATCGTGGTTCATCCAATGAGATCATCGTGGAACATGTGGGAGCAAACATGGGTATCCAGATCCAGCTGTTGGTTATTGACCGGAGAACGTCTCGGTCATGTCTGCATAATTCCCGAACCCGTAGGGTCTACACACTTAAGGTTCGATGATGCTAGGGTTATAAAGGAAGTTTGTATGTGGTTACCGAATGTTGTTCGGAGTCCCGGATGAGATCCCGGACGTCACGAGGAGTTCCGGAATGGTCCGGAGGTAAAGATTTATATATGGGAGGTCCTGTTTTGGTCACCGGAAAAGTTTCGGGTTTTATCGGTAACGTACCGGGACCACCGGGAGGGTCCCGGGGGTCCACCAAGTGGGGCCACCATCCCCGGAGGTCTGCATGGGCCAAGTGTGGGAGGGGACCAGCCCCAGGTGGGCTGGTGCGCCCCCCCCACAAGGGCCCAAGGCGCCTAGGGTTTGGGGAGGGGGTGCTTCCACCTAACTTGGGGGGCAAGTTTCCCCTCTTCCCCCCCTTGGCCGCCACCCTTAGATGGGATTGGGGCTGCCACACCCCTTGGGGTGGAAACCCTAGAGGGGGCGCACCCCTTCCCTCCCCCCTATATATAGTTGAGGTCTTGAGGGCTGCCAACACATGAGTTTTGACCTCTCCCTGGCGCAGCCCTACCTCTCTCCCTTCTCCTCTCCCGCGGTGCTTGGCGAAGCCCTGCTGGATCACCACGCTCCTCCATCACCACCACGCCGTTGTGCTGCTGCTGGATGGAGTCTTCCTCAACCTCTCCCTCTCTCCTTGCTGGATCAAGGCGTGTGAGACGTCACCGGGCTGTACGTGTGTTGAACGCGGAGGTGCCGTCCGTTCGGCACTAGGATCTCCGGTGATTTGGATCACGACGAGTACGACTCCTTTAACCCCGTTCTCTTGAACGCTTCCGCTTAGCAATCTACAAGGGTATGTAGATGCACTCTCCTTACCCTCGTTGCTAGTCTCTCCATAGATAGATCTTGGTGACTCGTAGGAAAATTTTGAATTTCTGCTACGTTCCCCAACAGTGGCATCATGAGCTAGGTCTATTGCGTAGATTCTTTGCACGAGTAGAACACAAAGTAGTTGTGGGCATTGATTTTGTTTAATATGCTTACCGTTACTAGTCCAATCTTGTTTCGACGGTATTGTGGGATGAAGCGGCCCGGACCGACCTTACATGTACACTTACGTGAGACAGGTTCCACCGACTGACATGCACTTTTTGCATAAGGTGGCTAGCGGGTGCCAGTCTCTCCCACTTTAGTCGGATCGGATTCGATGAAAATGGTCCTTATGAAGGGTAAATAGCAATTGACATATCACGTTGTGGTTTTTGCGTAGGTAAGAAATGTTCTTGCTAGAAACCCATAGCAGCCACGTAAAACATGCAAACAACAATTAGAGGACGTCTAACTTGTTTTTGCAGGGTATGCTATGTGATGTGATATGGCCAAGAAGAATGTGATGAATGATATGTGATGTATGAGATTGATCATGTTCTTGTAATAGGATTCACGACTTGCATGTCGATGAGTATGACAACCGGCAGGAGCCATAGGAGTTGTCTTTATTTATTGTATGACCTGCGTGTCATTGAACAACGCCATGTAACTACTTTACTTTATTGCTAACCGGTAGCCATAGTAGTAGAAGTAATAAGTTGGCGAGACAACTTCATGGAGACACGATGATGGAGATCATGGTGTCATGCCGGTGACGATGATGATCATGGAGCCCCGAAGATGGAGATCAAAAGGAGCAATGTGATATTGGCCATATCATGTCACTATTTGATTGCATGTGATGTTTATCATGTTTATGCAGCTTATTTGCTTAGAACGACGGTAGTAAATAAGATGATCCCTCATTAAAATTTCAAGAAAGTGTTCCCCCTAACTGTGCACCGTCGCGAAAGTTCGTCGTTTCGAAGCACCACGTGATGATCGGGTGTGATAGATTCTTACGTTCACATACAATGGGTGTAAGCCAGATTTACACACGCGAAACACTTAGGTTAACTTGACGAGCCTAGCATGTACAAACATGGCCTCGGAACACAAGAGATCGAAAGGTCAAGCATGAGTCGTATGGTAGATACGATCAACATGAAGATGTTCACCGATGATGACTAGTCCGTCTGACGTGATGATCGGACACGGCCTAGTTGACTCGGATCATGTAATCACTTAGATGACTAGAGGGATGTCTATCTGAGTGGGAGTTCATTAGATGAACTTAATTATCCTGAACATAGTCAAAAGATCTTTGCAAATTATGTCGTAAGCTCGCGCTTTAGTTCCACTGTTTAGATATGTTCCTAGAGAAAATATAGTTGAAAGTTGACAGTAGCGATTATGCGGACAGTAGAAAGCTTATGTCCTTAATGCACCGCTCAGTGTGCTGAACCCCAAACGTCGTTTGTGGATGTTGTGAACATCAGACATACACGTTTTGATAACTACGTGATAGTTCAGTTAAACGGTTTAGAGTTGAGGAAAAGACATTTTCGAAACGTCGCGGAACATATGAGATGTTTTCAAGGGCTGAAATTGGGATTTCAGGCTTGTGCCCACGTCAAGAGGTATAAGACCTCCGACAATTTTCTTAGCCTGCAAACTAAGGGAGAAAAGCTCAATCGTTGAGCTTGTGCTCAGGTTGTCTGAGTGCAACAATCACTTGAATCGAGTGGGAGTTGATCTTCCAGATGAGGTAGTGATGTTTCTCCAAAGTCATTGCCACCAAGCTGCTAGAGCTTCGTGATGAACTATAACATATCAGGGATAGATATGATGATCCTTGAGGTATTCACGATGTTTGACACCGCGAAAGTAGAAATCAAGAAGGAGCATCAATTGTTGATGATTGGTGAAACCACTAGTTTCAAGAAGGGCAAGGGCAAGAAGGGATACTTCATGAAACGGCAAATCAGCTGCTGCTCCAGTGAAGAAACCCAAGGTTGAACCCCAAACCCGAGACTAAGTGCTTCTGTGATAAGGGGAATAGTCACTAGAGCGGAATTACCCTAGATACTTGGTAGATGAGAAGGCTGGCAAGGTCGATAGAAGTATATTGGATATACATTATGTTAATGTGTACTTTACTAGTACTCCTAGTAGCACCAGGGTATTAGATACCGGTTCGGTTGCTAAGTGTTAGTAACTCGAAATAAAAGAGCTACGGAATAAACGGAGACTAGCTAAAGGTGAGCTGACAATATGTATTGGAAGTATTTCCAAGTTTGATGTGATCAAACATCGCACGCTCCCTCTACCATCAAGATTAGTATTAAACCTGAATAATTGTCATTTGGTGTTTGCGTTGAGCATATACATGATTGGATTATGTCTATCGCAATACGGTTATTCATTTAAGGAGAATAATGGTTACTCTGTTTATTTGAATAATACCTTCAATGGTCTTGCACCTGAAAAGAATGGTTTATTGAATCTCGATCGTAGTGATACACATTTTCATGCCAAAAGATGTAAGATAGTAATGATAGTACCACTTGTGGCACTGCCATGTAAGTCATATTGGTATAAAACGCATGAAGAAGCTCCATGTTGATGGATCTTTGGACTCACTTGTTTTTGAAAAGTTTGAGACATGCGAACCACGTCTATTGTTGTATACGCATGAAGAAACTCCATGTAGATGGATCATTTGGACTCACTTGATTTTGAATCACTTGACATATGCAAATCATACCACATGGGCAAGATGACGAAGCCTCGTTTTCAGTAAGATGGAACAAGATAGCAACTTGTTGGAAGTAACACATTTTGATGTGTGCAGTCCAATGAGTGCTGAGGCATGCAGTGAATATCGTTATGTTCTTACTTCACAGATGATTCGAGTAGATGTTGAGTATATTTAGTTAATGAAACACAAGTCTGAATTATTGAATGGTTCAAGTAATTTCAGAGTGAAGTTGAAGATCATTGTGACAAGAGGATAAAATGTCTATGATATGATCATAGAGATGAGTATCTGAGTTACAAGCTTTGGCACGCAATTAAGACATTGTGGAAATTGTTTCACAATTAATACCGCCTGGAACACCATAGTGTGATGGTGTGTCCGAACATCATAGTTGCACCCTATTGGATATGGTGCGTACCATGATGTCTCTTATCGAATTACCACTATCGTTCATGGGTTAGGCATTAGAGACAACCGCACTCACTTTAATAGGGCACCATGTAATTCCGTTGAGACAACAGTGTTTGAACTGTGGTTTGGAGAAACCTAAGTTGTCGTTTCTTAAAAGTTTGGGGCTGCGACGCTTATGTGGAAAATTTTCAGGTTGATAAGCTCGAACCCAAAGCGGATAAAATGCATCTTCATAGGACACCCAAAACAGTTGGGTAAACCTCCTAATTCAGATCCGAAAGCAATAGGGATTGTTTCTTGAACCGAGTCCTTTCTAAAGGAAAAGTTTCTCTCGAAAGAATTGAGTGGGAGGATGGTGGAGACTTGTTGAGGTTATTGAACCGTCACTTCAACTAGTGTGTAGCAGGGCACAGGAAGTTGTTCCTGTGGCGCCTACACCAATTGAAGTAGAAGCTTATGATAGTGATCATGAAGTTTTGGATCAAGTCACTGTCGTACCTCGTAGGGTGACAAGGATGCGTACTACTTCAGAGTGGTACGGCGATCCTGTCTTGAAGGTCATGTTTCTAGACAACAATGAACCTATGAGCTATGGGGAAGCGATGGTGGGCCCATATTCCGACAAATGGTTAGAAGCCATGAAATCCGAGAAAGGATCCATGTATCAGAACAAAGCTTGGACTTTGGTGGACTTGCCCGATGATCGGCAAGCCATTGAGATAAATGGATCTTTAAGAAGAAGACTGACGTGGACGGTAATGTCACCGTCTATGAAGCTCGACTTGTGGCGAAGAGTTTTTCACAAGTTCAAGGAGTTGAATACGATGAGATTTTCTCATCCGTAGCGATGCTTAAGTCCGTCGGAATCATGTTAGCATTAGCTGCATTTATGAAATCTGGCAGATGGATGTCAAAACGAGTTTCCTTACCAGTTTTCGTAAGGGAAGGATGTATGTGATACAATCAGAAAGGTTTTGTCGATCCTAAGGATGCTAAAAGGTATGCTAGCTCCAGCGATCCTTCCATGGACTGGAGTAAGCATCTCAGATTTGGAATATACACTTTGATAAGATGATCAAAGATTTTAGGTTTATACAAGGTTTATGAGAAACTTGTATTTCCAAAGAAGTGAGTGGGAGCACTATAGAATTTCTGATGAGTATATGTTGTTGACATATTGATGATTAGAAATGATGTAGAATTTTCTGGAAAGCATATAGGGTTATTTGAAAGGTGTTTTTCAATAGAAAACCTGGAATAAGCTGCTTGAACATTGAGCATCAAGATCTATGAGGATAGATCAAAAACGCTAAATGGTACTTTCAAATGAGCACATACCTTGACATGATCTTGAAGGTGTTCAAGATGGATCAGTCAAAGAAGGAGTTCTTGGCTGAGTTGTAAGGTATGAAGTTAAGACTTAAAGCTCGACCACGGCAGAAAGGAGAGAAAGGACGAAGGTCGTCCCCTATGCTATAGACATAGGCTCTACAATATGCTATGTTGTGTACCGCACCTGATGTGTGCCTTGCCACATGTCTGGCAAGAGGGTACAAAGGTTATCAAGGAGTGGATCACCAAATAGCGGTCAAAATTATCCTTAGAGGAATAAGGATATGTTTCTCGATTATGGAGGTGATAAAGAGTTCGGCGTAAAGGGTTACGACGATGCAAGCTTTAACACCTATCCGAATGACTCTGAGTAGCAAACCGGATACGTATAGTGGAGCGACCATTTGGAATAGCTCCAAGTGGAGCGTGGAAGCAGTATTTACAATATGACCTAGAGATTTGCGAAGTACATACGGATCTGAATGTTGCAGACCCGTAGACTAAAACCTCTCTCACAAGCAAAACATGATCAAACCACAGAAATCATTGAGTCTTAATCACATGATGATGTGAACTAGTTTAATGACACTAGTAAACTCTTTGGATGTTGGTCACATGGCGATGTGACCTGTGAGTGTTAATCATATGGTGATGTGAACTAGATTATTGACTCTAGTGCAAGTGGGAGACTGTTGGAAATATGCCCTAGAGGCAATAATAAATTAGTTATTATTATATTTCCTTGTTCATGATAATCGTTTATTATCCATGCTATAATTGTATTGATAGGAAACTCAGATACATGTGTGGATACATAGACAACACCATGTCCCTAGTAAGCCTCTAGTTGACTAGCTCGTTGATCAATGATGGTTACGGTTTCCTGACCATGGACATTGGATGTCGTTGATAACGAGATCACATCATTAGGAGAATGATGTGATGGACAAGACCCAATCCTAAGCCTAGCACAAAGATCGTAGTTCGTATGCTAAAGCTTTTCTAATGTCAAGTATCATTTCCTTAGACCATGAGATTGTGCAACTCCCGGATACCGTATGAATGCTTTGGGTGTACCAAACGTCACAATGTAACTGGGTGGCTATAAAGGTGCACTACAGGTATCTCCGAAAGTATCTGTTGGGTTGGCACGAATCGAGACTGGGATTTGTCACTCCGTGTAAACAGAGAGGTATCTCTGGGCCCACTCGGTAGGACATCATCATAATGTGCACAATGTGACCAAGGGGTTGATCACGGGATGATGTGTTACGAAACGAGTGCCGGTAACGAGATTGAACAAGGTATCGGTATACCGACGATCGAATCTCGGGAAAGTACTATACCGCTAGACAAAGGGGATTGTATACGGGCACTAGTAGAAAAAGGGTCAAATGTGAAGCACAATAGTGCCGGTTGGAATTTCAGCCGGCACTAATGTGTACACTAGTGCCGGTTCGTGGCGGCGATCAATAGCACCGGTTCGTGGCGAACCTTTAGTACCGGTTCATGCCACGAACCGGTACTAAAGAGGCTGTGTCAGCCTGCGGTCAGGCTATGGCCCCACCATCACAATTTAGTGCCGGTTCGTACCACGAACCGGTACTAATGAGGTTATGGCAAGCTGTTTTTAGTCCCACCTCGCTCCCCTAACAAGCCTTTTACCACCTTAAATATGTTATTTCTCAAACTATCACAAGCACTTGGTCTTCATTGAACTCTATGTGTAGAATTTGTGGCCGCAATATGAGTCTTCATCGGTTTATAAATCGTTGATGACTCATATTGACAATTCAGATTGTACACACAAAGATCATTGATGATCAAAGTATTTTTGATGTTATAAGATCATATTGACAATTTAGACTGTAAAGAAATATAAGATCATGATCTAAATGCTCTTATACTTTTTGCGTTCAGTATGCACCATTCAAAGCGACGCCATCAACTTTCAACCGTTTATGCCTTCATTTGCTATTTTTCATGCATTTAATGATTTGTTTTGAGAACTAAATGACCTGGAAATTGAAAAGCACTACAAATGAACTCTGAAAAAGTTGAAACTTGGCATGGTATCATCATTTCACCCACATATCATGTTCAAAAAAATAGAGAGGGTTACGGCAAAAACTGGATGCACTTCGTTTACAAACTGGACAATCTCTTTCGAAGTATTCGGGTTTATGAGGTTATGGCAAGCTGTTTTTTAGTCCCGCCTCGCGAAGTGAGAGGGACTAGGAGCGGTTTATAAGCCCTGAGTGCAGAGACGATGAAGAAGAGGCTCAATGCTCACGTTGCTTAGCTTCAAGCCTTCAGGAATATGGTAGACTGCATGGAGCTATGCGCAGTGCAGTTTACACTATTCCGAATGGCTTGAAGCAAATTAATGAGCATTGCACCTCTTTTTATTTTTAATAACTTATTACAACTCCGGACTTCTTCTGTTATGGCAAAAACTAATTGCACGTCGACATTTCTTTTTTTTAAGTTATAACTCCAGACTTTGACCATCAAGTTTTGCAGAAAAGAAAAAATAGCAGAAAAGAAGAAGAAGAGTAGGAGAAGGAGGAAGAAGAAGAGGAAGAGGAGGAAGAAGAAGGAGAAGAAGAAGAAGAGGAGGAGGAGAAGGAGGAGGAGGAGGAGAAGAAGAAGAAGAAGAAGAAGAAGAAGAAGAAGAAGAAGAAGAAGAAGAAGAAGAGTAGGAGAAGAAGAAGAGGAGGA
>NC_057807.1:598665577-598692923 GCF_018294505.1 Triticum aestivum
TTTAGTAAATGCTTAGTTGAACTTGTTGAATTAATATATAGAACTACTTTATTTTAGTATATGCTTAGTTTGAACTAGTTGAATTAATATAACTAGTTTATTTTTAGTAAATGTTTAGTTGAACTAGTTGAATTAATATATATAGAGAACTAGTTTATTTTTAGTAAATGTTTAGTTGAACTAGTTGAATTAATATATAGAACTACTTTATTTTAGTATATGCTTAGTTTGAATTAATATAACTAGTTTATTTTAGTAAATGCTTAGTTGAATTACTAGAAGTAGTTGAATTAATTGAATTAGTAAGTGATTAATGTTTTGCCTAATATGAACATAGGAAATGTCGTCTGACGACGGAAAAAATTTCATTATGTGCAATTACTGTGAAGACCAGCGCAGCCAGTGCGATAGAAATTTCCTTGTTGATGGTAGGCGATTCAGCATCAAGCTGGATGAGACTTTCGAATTTGATACAGTAAGTCACAACGACAAAGTCTGTTTTCGTAATTAAGCATGACTTATATATGCTTCATTTGCCTGACTTATAATTTTTAATTTTCACTATTCTACTAGCGCATCCTGTGCCATGCAAGAATTTTTGTCTTGGATAAGATAGGTTTCAAAGATATGGAAACTATGGAGGTAAAGAGAGCTTACCTGAAAACTGAGCATGATGGTTATACTTTCAACGTCAAAGTATACAATACACACACGTACACATATTTTGAATGCAAAACTTGGCAAGCACTATGCAAGGCTTATGCATTTGAGCCTGGTATAATTATCACCTTTGATATTCGTCCGGAAGATGATATTGAAGGTAATAGAGACATATGGGTCGATGTGCAGACGCCTCCAGTTCTACCATTATGTGAGTTCTTCTCATCTATATTTTTGTCTTTGATATTGCTTATTCAAAAATAACTGATAACTAATTTCTATTGACAGCTTATCTCCATTCAACCAAACATGTCCGACGCTTGGTAGACAGGACCTACTACTGTCCCGGAGCTGAACTAAACTGCGAGGAAATAAGTCATTATGTTTCATGGCTTGAGGATCTTCATACTGTCAAGACAAATTTTCTTCCTGCACTTAGAAATGTTAGTACTCAAAACGTGCGACCAATAGTGATGGTATTGAACTACGGTCACATCTATTTAGGAATGATGGTAAGATATTTACTATTTGTCCTCAGTGCATATTTTGCATACATATTTTTTTTGCTAAACTTTCATTGCTAAGTATATTAATTAAGTACTATACGATGTTCTTCAACTGGGACTCCCGATGACAGTTGTGCCTCAGGGGATCGAGACTAAAGGTCAGATGTCAATTGTTAGCTTACGGCCAAGAGATCCTGCATTGCACATGAATGCATTCAAGATTTCTAGAAGCGATGAATGCTTAATAGTGAAAGATTGGAGGAAAATTGTTAATGATCGCAGAGAAGTACTAGGGGGCAGCAATGAGAAGCGCAGCCCACGATTAGGAGACAGGTTCATCGGCATGCTCCAGTATGATCAATCAGGAGAGCTATACATGTTCTATGCTATTTTACCAGAGAGAGAGTAGCTAGCAGGTGTGATTTAGCTAGTTCTTCATGCTGCTCTTAATTAGTACTTGTCCTTTCATGTCCATGTTCTTCGTTCTGAACTTAAGTGATTTGCTTTTGTGGTGTTATATATGAACGATTATATCATGACAATCATGTTGAACTCGATGATTGGTTCTACTAGAAATTCTATATATATATATATATATATATATATATATATATGCATAACGTATACAATGTGTAGTATCGTAAAATACCAGCAAACGAAAAAGAATTAAAATGGAAACACAAAATTAAATGAAAAAGAAATCATAAAACTAAAAAAACCCCAAACCTTATAGTACCGGTTGGTCTTACCAACCGGTACTAAAGGGCTCCAGGCCCCCGGAGCTGACTCATGCCACGTGGTTGCCCTTTAGCACCGGTTCGTGCTGAACCGGTACTAAAGGGGGGGGCCTTTAGTGCCCACACTTTAGTGCCGGTTATGGAATCGGCGCTAAAGGGCCTTACGAACCGGTGCTATTGCCCGGTTCTGCACTAGTGGGGATCGATTGAGTCCTTGACATCGTGGTTCATCCAATGAGATCATCGTGGAACATGTGGGAGTCAACATGGGTATCCAGATCCCGCTGTTGGTTATTGACCGGAGAACGTCTCGGTCATGTCTGCATAATTCCCGAACCCGTAGGGTCTACACACTTAAGGTTCGATGACGCTAGGGTTATAAAGGAAGTTTGTATGTGGTTACCGAATGTTGTTCGGAGTCCCGGATGAGATCCCGGACGTGACGAGAAGTTCCGGAATGGTCCGGAGGTAAAGATTTATATATGGGAAGTCCTGTTTTGGTCACCGGAAATGTTTCGGGTTTTATCGGTAACGTACCGGGACCACCGGGAGGGTCCCGGGGGTCCACCAAGTGGGGCCACCATCCCCGAAGGGCTGCATGGGCCAAAGTGTGGGAGGGGACCAGCCCCAGGTGGGCTGGTGCGCCCCCCCCACAAGGGCCCAAGGCGCCTAGGGTTTGGGGAGGGGGTGCTTCCACCTAACTTGGGGGGGCAAGTTTCCCCTCTTCCGCCCCTTGGCCGCGACCCTTAGATGGGATTGGGGCTGCCGCACCCCTTGGGGTGGAAACCCTAGAGGGGGCGCACCCCCTCCCTCTCCCCTATATATAGTTGAGGTCTTGAGGGCTGCCAACACATGAGTTTTGACCTCTCCCTAGCGCAGACCTACCTCTCTCCCTTCTCCTCTCCCGCGGTGCTTGGCGAAGCCCTGCTGGATCACCACGCTCCTCCATCACCACCACGCCGTTGTGCTGCTGCTGGATGGAGTCTTCCTCAACCTCTCCCTCTCTCCTTGCTGGATCAAGGCGTGTGAGACGTCACCGGGTTGTACGTGTGTTGAACGCGGAGGTGCCGTCCGTTCGGCACTAGGATCTCCGGTGATTTGGATCACGACGAGTACGACTCCTTCAACCCCGTTCTCTTGAACGCTTCCGCTTAGCGATCTACAAGGGTATGTAGATGCACTCTCCTTCCCCTCGTTGTTAGTCTCTCCATAGATAGATCTTGGTGACTCGTAGGAAAATTTTGAATTTCTGCTACGTTCCCCAACAATATTTACCAGGCACCAGAGTAACACTCCATTCAACTTACCAGTTTCTAAGCAGCCATGTGCTAAGCAACAGCAGTTGCTAAGAATTGACCATTAATATAATGGAATCCTAAATGTGCACTACCATTACTCCTACCATTGAGACTACCTACTGTCAACAGTAATAAGCAATACAATGTGAACTACTTTGCCCAGCTAAATGCACTACACTAGCCTGCAGCAACAAACTAGCTAATGAGACTACCTACTGTCAGCAGTAAGCAATAGTTACTAACTGGCTCCATTAAACTTAATATTGACCAACACTGCATTTGGAAAGAAGTGTAAATAAATAACATGTGCACACAACAGGAGCATACATTTTAGCAGAAATACAGTCCACTGTTTAGCAGAAATGCACACAACTTAGTATTGTTTGCCAGTGAACTTAATAATGAGCATTCCCACAATGAGCACTACAGTAGGGCACATATGACTAACAGAGCATATATTTTAGCACAATGAGCACTACAGTAGGGCACATATGAGCACCACAATGAGCATATATTTTAGTAGAAATTTAGCATGCACATAACTGAATCACAGGTGGCAAACAATACTCTGCCACTTTCAATGAACACATCCAATGCTTAATCACCAAGGCAAGAAACATATCGGCTCTACACATGCTAAGAACCTTCTCCCAGTCATTGTTCCTTCAAACGCAACAAGCCTCTCTGATGACTTCCCATGCTTCTCGCAGAACACCATCAGATCTAGCTCAAGGCCCTTGTAATCCGGGTCCTCAAGTGAGAAAGGCACCTGCACAATCAAAAGCACAGCAAGAGGACACAACAAATCAAACGAAATCCTCAGAACAAAAAGCACCTACACACAAAAATTCCAAAAGTTCCTAAACCTAACCCTAACCCTAGCTCCAATGGAGTAACTAACCTGGTTCAGCCCATCGGTGGAGGTTTCGGAGTACATGCAGGGGAGGCTTGAGTTGTCATCGCTGCTCTCGTCCTCCAGAACCATGGCTGCGGCGGCGCGGTGTGGCGGCCGGCGGTGGCGGGCGCAGGCGACGGCGACGCAGACAGCAGGAAGAAAGGAAGAAGAAGGCGAGCGGGGTCGGGGTAGGGATCTGGCTCGGTCGCACAACCACGACTATAACGGTGCGAGTGAGCCGGCCTCGTCCGAGTCAGCGCCCAGTCAGCGCGCGGGCACGCGCGCACTGGCCAGCGTGGCGCCTGACGGGCGGGCCCAACCGGTCAGTTTACCTGTCAATACGTATAGAACGCACTTTTAGTCTTTTTTGCAACGGCTCGCCCCAATCTTGGTACTGACATGTAAAAATTACCAATCTTGATACCAATCTGCTTCAAATGCCTCAATTGTGGTACTTGTGTGCAATTTACTCGTTGTATTGTGATGGATCACTCTCTGGTTATCTATTTGTCAGTTATAGTCCCTCTGTTTGTTGGGTCATCGTAGCAGAGCTTCAGTGAGGATATATTGGTTTCCCAGCGAACCACCTCACAGACGTTTGATCAAGATCAAACGGTGGCAGCGCCGAAAGGGAGCGGGAAAGAGTGGCACACAGCTGATTAAAGTGTGTGTAGGCAGGCTAGACGCATTTTGGGACGAGGTTAGAAGATGGATGGGG
The DNA here is from genome assembly GCF_018294505.1 of Triticum aestivum. Classification (NCBI taxonomy): domain Eukaryota; kingdom Viridiplantae; phylum Streptophyta; class Magnoliopsida; order Poales; family Poaceae; genus Triticum; species Triticum aestivum. Next base: position 598,670,392 of record NC_057807.1, read on the forward strand.
TTGTGGCGCATGATCAACAGGTTTGGTGGCACTCGGTGATCAATGTTGACGGCAACACGAGAAAAATATTGCTTGCGCTTGCTGGATGTTGCAAGATGGAAGGTGATGAATGAGCCAAGAAAAAACAAAAAAAATCCTGCCTCGACACTCACTGCAGAGTCGCAACAGAAACCCTCGAGCTCGTGCCGCGGTTCCTTTTTTTTTTTTTTTGAAATGTCGTGCCGCGGTTCGGTCAGACGGGATCTGCTGATCGAGCGATGAGAGCCCAGCTGTCCTCCGACGTACTACTCCTGCTAGCGGATGTGGTCTGGTCAAACGCAATGCACGTGGGGTGGATCCGGATCCATCAAGCAAAGCCAGCCTGACCCCGTCGTCCCGTGCGGTGCAACCAAAATGAAACCGGCCCCTTTGAAATATATATTTTTTCCTTTTGCTTGATGGTAGTATAACCATGGGCCACCATATGACATATGTGGTAAGCAATTTAAACCAATCCATCTCTCGTCGCCTCGCCTCGCCTCGGCCCAGGGACAGGGCACGGGGACGCCAACCGGCGAACGTGCGGGCTCAGCCCATCTACTCCCATCTCTCACCGGCGGGGAGGGTCTGCACGGCCGGCCGCCATTGCCGCGTCTCCCCGAGGTACGTACCCTCGCCCCGCCATCTCGAACCCTCGCCCTCGCTGCCCTTTCGATCGCCGTCTCGCGGCCCTTTTGTTATGTAATGGCTTGGGCAGCGCTTGGTTCCGCGGACGCGAATGGCCAGGGATGCGTGGCTCGGGGCGACGATTCCTCCTCGCCGGAATCGGATCTACTAGGAGGAGAGATGATGTTGGGCTGGGCTTTTCGTTCCTGGGTTATTTACTTGTTTTTCTTTATTATTATTGCGCGGTGTAATGTACCTGCCCATTGCCATCCAGAATTCCTGGAGATCGGCCATCACGCCTTATTACTTTAGCGTAAGGCTTGTGTTTGGGGTTTGGGCTGTATGCCTCTCTAGCTTTTGGATCCCGTACGTATTCCCTTCTTGATTGTTATTGTTGCAGGCATGATGAATTTTTGATGTGTACTGTTATTTTAATTTTATTACAGTGTGGCACTGATTGGGGAAGAGTACGTAGAAGATGGTTGTCAAGGAGTTCACCGTTGATCTCAACAAGCCTCTCGTTTTACAGGTACCATCCATCTGCTCTCTCAATATATGCTTCTTCACATCAATCAATTGTTGCAGCAACTCTTCTCCGAGATTTTAGGCATTTCCCATTCCTTTTCTACTTTAAATTTGTCAACATTTTGGAGCTTGCTTGTGGCATGCACTTCTGAGGTGCTGAAATGCTGAATTGACAAAATTTTAAGTGATGCTTGGTGGGCATGCTCTGCTCTTCTGAAATAATATGCTGTAGTGGTGAACTTGTGGTTTTACAAGTTTTAACTTATCGAGAATTGGTTCTGCCTCACAGTTGAAGCCAACTAATTTTGACCCTGTTCTGTATTCTATTTTTATGGGTGAAGGTTGGCCATCTCGAGGAACATTACCAGGAGTGGGTTCACCAGCCCGTCGTGAGCAAAGAAGGTCCACGCTTTTTCGCAAATGATACCATGGAGGTAACGCCAATGCGCTCCGGCGTATTAACGTCATTGGGGCATTTTGGAAACTGAACTGTCACCATATACGTTATGAAAATTTCTTTGTGCAGTTCTTGACACGCACAAAATGGTGGGCTGTGCCGGTCATATGGCTACCTGTCGTCTGCTGGCTGTTCGCCAAGTCGGTTCGGATGGGCCACACCATTCAGGAAGTAATCCTGATGGCCCTATTTGGAGTGTTTGTGTGGACGTTGATCGAGTACAGCTTACACCGCTTCCTCTTCCACATCGAGACGAGAAGCTATTGGTAACACCTCATCAACCTTCACCTGGGAATGTTTTTATCCGGATTCTCCTCATGCTTGTAAATTGTACCCCCTCCGATCCGTAATAAGTGTCGTCGTTGTTATATATATGCTCGTAACTGATGGATGGTTGATGCGGCGTTTCAGGTCGAACACCGCACATTACCTTATCCATGGATGCCACCATAAGCATCCCATGGACTCGCTCAGGCTCGTGTTCCCTCCTGCCGGGGCAGCGATCATATGCGTGCCGGTACATATATCCCTGACTGAACCCATGAGATGGAAATGCTGAACATTTGCAAAACTGCTTCCATGAAACATAACCCGTTTAATCAAAGCGGTTTTGTTTTCGTTTCTTCCTATTTTTCAGTTCTGGAATGTTGTGGCATTCTTCGCGAGCCCATCCACGACTCCTGCGCTCTTCGCCGGTGGCCTGCTCGGGTACGTGATGTATGACTGCACCCACTACTACCTGCACCATGGACAGCCGTCCAGAGATCCAGCGAAGCATCTCAAGGTGACTAACTAGCATGATTCCACTTGAAGCCACCGATATAATCTACCAGTAGATGTCACTCATTCCTCGCAAACTTGACTCGTGATGCAGCGGTACCACCTCGGCCACCATTTCAGAATCCAGGACAAGGGCTTCGGCATCACCTCGTCGCTCTGGGACGCCGTTTTCGGGACGCTGCCTTCGTCCAAGATCGCCGCGAAGCTCAGCTGACATGTGCATGAACATGTTCTTTGCATGAGGAATTTTCAGTAGAGTCTGTAGGGCTTAGGTTAGGGACAAGGCTCATCTTGCCTTTCTGCCATGGGTTCGCATGTCTGCACGGTTGGAGTTCTCCAGTGGTGTGTGCTGATGTCTGGCTCTGATGTGAAGACGTTTGGTTGCCTCAACTTTTCATCCACAGAAATAGGTTATTCGTTTCGTGGTATTCGACGCTAGGAGGATAAATAGTCATATTCCTTGGTTCAATTGCGATATCTTCTGTCATTTTTCTCTTTGGGTTTTAGTTGTCGGCTGTTGAGAGAATGGTGCGAGATGCTTCTTTCTGGGTCCCAGTCATGAGTTGGCTTGTATCAGCAATTCAGCATCAAGGGATATCAGAAGGATATTCGCATAGTCTTTGCCCCTTTAGATTAGAAGAGTGTGTACAAACTTGAACATGTGTGATGGAAATAAATGAACTTGTACATATGAGAAATGGAACAAGGTAATTTTTCCGGTAAAAATAATGTTACGCGATGAGAAACATGGCAAACCGGAAGCCATTCTTGCAGCTGCAGATCCCACATGAAATACATCAATCCAGCAATACCTTGCAGAGATGCACCCAGGTGCTCGGCCATCTCATTCACAATAATTCTACGGATCATAGTACAGATCTACAGACAGTTGGGGGCATCAGAAGCACATGGGGCTCACTGGTTCAGACGCCCTCCCTTTCAGAATCGAAAGATCCTAGATGCCATCAAAATTAAGTTTCGACAGTAACTAGGTAATCGAGCAAAAGCTGAAATAAATGGATTCGATCTCAGAAAAACAAAAGGCCTGTTCAAAAACAAAATGCACACCAAGCAAAAGCATGTCTGAAATTTTCTGTGATTGGAACTCAAGACAAGTCAACAACAATACATTGTCAGACAAATATGCTGGCACAAGTCTGCTTAGTCTGGGGTGTTTCAAGCGCGGATTACACGGGGTGAATTTTTAGGTCGCCCTCTCTTGCCATTTTTTGTGACCTTTGGCTGGCTGGTCACCAATGCGTACATTCTGACAGCAAATAATTCCTCAGGTAGCTCCTTTTGGTTCTGTCATCAAATTGCAAGATTATGTGGCTGACAAATGGAAGCTGAAGTTTGTCATTTAGGAAAATTTGTCATTTTGCGAGATGCATACCTTGATGGTGTGGATATACAATCCACACTTGTTAAATAGCTCCCTGAAATATGCATCAGACCTAGTGACACTGTTATCCTCCTTGTCTAAGACAAATCCTGACAATGCAAATATTACAAATAATTTCCAAATGAGTACAACATGGTGCTTTTCTATCGTAAAATACAGCTGATGCAGTAACAAGGTGAATCATTTGATACAGTAAGCTCACCATTTTTTGCAATGTTCTCTTTCAGAACAAAAAACCCATCTGGTTTGAGCCCAACCTGGAAACAACATTGCCCGTATATGTTTAATTAACATGCATACGTAGTTGAACAGCCATATACATAATATTTTATCAGGTTTTGACTATACTAATAGGTGCACAGACATTGTCAAAGAGAACCAGAACTGGAACTAAGCCATAAGTAAAAATACAGACTGGAGTTGGCTTAGAAGATGTCGCTTGTTCCAATTTGCACTGTACATGTAATTGTTGAAACTACATGGTGAGCATCTTTCTACATATGCATAAGAAATTTCTTGCAAGCATTTGATTAGCAGCGAAAAATATCAACATCCTTTCTCCAATAATAGAACAGCACTATAGCATGCTTCTGCATATAATTTACTCCCTCTGTAAACTAATATTAGTTTACAGAGGGAGTACATGTACTTTAAAAATACAGAAAAAAACTTCAAGGCAAGAAATTAGCATAATGTTAAAATAAAATAAAAGTGAGTTTAAACTGAATGACCTTTGCACGGTTAAAAAATGAAATAAAATCATCATCAGTAAGTTGCCCTATGCACCACTGGATCCATATCACGTCATATCTTCCTTCCTCCGGAGTGAAGTCCTGAAGCAAGAAGCAAAATTTACCATCTGGAAAGAAGCAGCAAGAAATTTAAAAAAGCCTAATCACAATAAGAATGCTCAACCAACCTGAAGAGGTATACAATAAAAGTTCGCAGCCTTGTGTGTATCATGCCCTACATCCATACAGCTACTAAGATTTTCCCGTGCCGCTTCCAGAAAATGGGCTACTGGCTCAACGAGATCAACCTGAAAACCCAACTCCAGTTTAAAATGAATCATCGACATTTGGAAAATACAAACAAGATACACTAAAACGAATCATTGATATTACAGAAGAAAAAGAAAATCACAATTCAAGTTGTTATACATCAGGGAGAAAACAAAAAAATAGTAAGTTCTGGCAAACATCACTGTGTGCGTAGAACAACAGAAGCTGAATGGACCGAGGATAACTCTTCATTAGTCTAGAACTGGTACCATGTATGGACTGAGGATAACTCTTTTCAGGCTCAACGGATCATACTTCAGGCACAACGGATTATGGTATAAACTCAAAACTGACCATGAGTTTCACTGCATACCTCATTGAAATGCTTGATAAGAAAATTCTTCGTAACCCGCCCGATGCCAGAGCCACAATCTGCCATAATTTCAGAGATGACAATATAAGTGCACAATTATATGACAGAGAGCACGCAGGATCCCATGACATGAGGTAAGCTATGCAGTCGCGCAGATTGAAGCACCAGTAAAATGCCCTCCGTGCAGAGGTCAGCTCACCAAGCGCGACGAGATGGCGCTTCGCGGCGCCGAATCGCTCGGCGAGGATGGGGCGGAGGAAGGCGGCGCTGCCCTTGACGTCGGCGTCGTTGACGCACCCGTAGCCTCCCAGGACGCCCTCGGTCGACGCCTCCACGCCCTAGGAGACGCCAATTGGAGCAACTGGTAAGCTAAATCTGCAGCCAGAGGACGTGCAATCGGATTGGGGGTTTAGGGTTTAGGGAGGGGACTGGGCGGCTGAGCGCGGGTGCTCTTGGCCTTCACCTGCCAGTAGGCGATTCCTTTGGAGTACCACTCCTCACGCTTCCCTTCTCCGCCCGCCTCCTCGCCGGCGTCCCCATTGCTTGAGGCGGCGGCGGCGGCGGCGGCGCCCGGAGGGACTTCGGAGGCCGAGGCGGAGGCGGAGGCGGTGGCGCCGATCTCCTGGGCCCACATCTCCGTGGCGCTGGAAAACTCGCGGCCCGTGGAATCGAAGCCCCGGGAGTCCATCTCTCCGGCGGCGGCGGCGGCGGCAAGAGTTGGTCGCGCGCGAGCAGGGGAAGCTTGTGGGTGAAACTGTATATTCGGATTTTACAGGTACCCTTCTGCATATATTCCCACCACCCGGAGGCAAGTGAAATCTTTGCCGCTATGGTGGGATCTGATGAAATCTTTTGCATTTAAATTTCAAGATGGACCATTTTCCAACAATTTTTTTACTCTACCTCGAATCACCACAAAAAATCATGAAAAAGAAGTCTAAACTTCTTTAATACTATTATTGATACATTGTCCAGCCACCGGTCAATGCCGGTATTTTAAACTGTGGGACTCGATCATGATGCCCAACGTCCTTTTGGCCCACTAGGTTTAGAGCGCACAATTCCGACAAGGCCATAAAGGATGACAGTGCCGGACAATGCCATTTTCGCCGATGAGGATGAGCCAACATAGTTTTATTTGGAACTCAATGAAGTTGACCTCCACATGCTTGTCATGTCTGAGGTCATTCAAGCTGATGATCAAAGCTCTTCTTCTGAGGAGCTTGAGGCTCAAGAGTATGCTCGCTACTCATGGTATCAGCATACCCAGGTTCATTGCTAGGGAGCTCATCTTTCATGCCGGTGGACACAATTTGCAGAGTTCCATGGCTTGAATAATAATGACATCCTGATCTTGAAGCTCAAGCACAAGTTGAGCACTAAGGTTTGGATCTATGTTTCGTCTACTCCACGGAGGGTGATTACTTGTCATCATCACCCTATTTTCCCTACTTATGAAGAGGGTTATGCGCATAATGCGGTGGCATTTGAGTTAGGAGTATATTAGAAATACCTAATATTAGTGATGGATGATCAAACTATTGTTGGTGGCTTCTTGCATCAAGATTGCAAGACAGAAAACCTGATGGTGACGACAAACAACTTAATCATAATAGTATATGCACTTATTGCAGGCCTACCTTTGTGAAGTTAGTAGTGATGGTTCTAAATTGCGCTGACATGAACAATTTGTTTTTTCAAAAGGTTGAAAAACATCTGTTTGTTTTTTTGCACCGAAGATCCTCAAGTGTGCTATGGGAAAATTCATGGAGAAATGACCACACAAATTTCCATGCTCCTAGCACACACAAGTATCCATGGTGCTAATTTTTCCCCCTATTTTCTGCAAAAATTACTGTTGATGAGGAGTAGATTGGATTATCGATTGTGATGATGTGTATTCATATTGTGATATCAAATCAATGTGGTAAGATGAGAAGAGGCATTCACAATGCCAGCAACCAAGCAACATGGCGATTTCTCACCTAGGCCCGTCCCACGCGCCCGTGGCACAAAAGATATTTTCTGCTATGGTGTATGTGTTCCCACTTCTCATGTATCACTTATATATATGTGTGTGTTGTACCAATTTATCTCTCTTCGAATATACTGTGATAGTGAGGTACTCCAAAATAGATTGCATATTTTCTTTACTAAGATATCTATTTTGTTGGCATAATTAGCATATGCTGTCCTTCTATACATGAGAAAAGGTTATAAAATGTAAATGGCCTCGACGACGACAATTTTCAAGTAACATAAAATGAGGCAATCTTAGAGGTAACTTTAAGCACACCGAAGTCATTTAGGGGGTACTCCTGGGATTAATTCAGAATTTCACACTCACACAATAATAATAATTAGAATTTCAAATGTTGGAGTATATTGGAGTTGTAGACTCCTGGGTCCCTCCTGGGATTACATAATACTATAAATGATTTGCAGATAACTTTTGTCTTCATATATTGCAGTAGGACACTCTCCTACCGTTTGTTACTTCAAAAATGGATTACTACATATTATTGCTCATAATATAACAGGCAAAGTTTATTGGAGTGATTTACAAAACTCACTAAGGATCCAAGTTATGATGCAGAGCTATCAAGTATCTGCATATGTTACATAGAATAAAATGATTGCATTTTCCTCCGAAAATGCAACGATGCCGATTAAATGGACAATTGATGCCTCAAAGACAAATTCTGATGGTCTATCCAAATTTTGTCTTGCCTTGTAAGTTCGTATGAAATTCGAGTTGAATAAAGCTTGAAACTTCTTGCACAGTATTGTTGTCACACATTGAACCGGAAGAGCATGACATCTCCTTCCTGCACAATATATTCCTTCCCTTCCAACCTCATCTGCAGTCACAGAGAGGACAAGAAATAAATACGTTTCCTTGTGTGCTTTATCTCTAACACTAATATTTGTTCATATAAGTGCACATATTGTTACCACTCCCTTCTCCCTTGCTGCTCCAAGGGAACCCGCCGCAACAAAATCATCGTAAGATACCTGAGTCATGGTATGTGACCGTTGCCAAATTATTAAAGTAACACCGGGTATATTACATGAAAAGAACATGCAGCTATCTTAGTATTAGCACAGAACCCTGATACTTACAGTTTCAGCTCTAATGAAGCCTTTCTGGAAGTCGCTATGAATAACTCCGGCTGCTTGAGGTGCAGTCATGCCTATAAAAATTACATCCAAGACAAAACATAGTCAAAACTTTGTCCACACAGTGCCAAAAAATGAAGGCAGTTCCCACGGTAATTGAAATAATACAATAACAGCATTGTGAGAATGCGAATAAAACCTGCAATAATGGTCCAAGCTTTTGTTTCCTGACAAAGAGAAAAAAAAAAGATTTGAAAGTTAGGATCAACAGCTGAAGAACAAAGTGTCTTAACAGCAGAAGAGATTCACCTGCTCTCCGGTAGTGAAATAAGTTCTTAGTCCCAAAAGGTTATATGTTGCTTTTACCAAGTTGCCTAGCCCACTTTCAGCAACATCAAGAGAATTTAGGTATTCAACTCTCTCTTCTAGTGGTAGTTCAGACAGTTCAGCCTCAACCTGGTGCACTCCACAATGTTATTAGCTTACATAGATAATAAATTAGGTGAATTGCCTAATGCCTAGGCCGATGCATATAGTATCACTTATCACAAACCTGAGCTGATATTGTAACCATGCCAGATTGCAACTCTGATGCTAGTTTGGCCACCTCTTGGACATGGGGATTTTTATCAGGGTCGGCAAGATCAGACTCTGTTACATTAGCAACATAAATGACTGGCTTCATAGTGAGCAGATAAAGATGTTGTATAGCTTCTTTCTCATGGTCAGGCAAATCAACAGATCTTGCAGGCTTTCCATCCATAAGTGCATCCAGAATTTTTTCTAATCCTGACCTTTCCGCTCCTTCCTGAGTAATGAAAACTGGAATCAAGAACAAAACCTATCAAATAATGCTAGAGCTTGTGAATATCTTACTTACCTTCACTTTTACTTGTGGATCCTTAGTTTTGCTCTTTTTAAGCTTATCCAATCTCTTCTCTATCTGCAGTATTTTGCAAAATTCTTGGTTAAGTATGAACATAAACAAAATAAATAAATCCACACTTAAATCCCTCACCCATTATATTACCTGTTCAAGATCACAAAATATGAGTTCTAAGTTAATCACATCAATATCTGACTTGGGATCAACTTTTCCATTCACGTGAACAATATCATCATCTTCAAAACATCGCACAACCTGAAAATCCAATGAAGAAAAGATTGGTGCTAAGTTCATCCTAGAACCTCAACAACCAATAGCCTATTATGTTTTTCAAACTAAATGCAACGCAGCACAACAAGGACCAAGTCCCATTAATGAATAACAGTGCCAGAAAAAAAGGGTAATCATCGGGTGTTCCAACATTGTACAACTACAACCACTGAACTGATAAAGGAACATCTATTGGAGAATTATAGTGATTCAAACTCTGCAAAATAAGAGGACACCAACAGAATGGCATGCAGCAGTTGAGAAACATGGGAATGCGGCTAGTAAAAAGATGCAAAGCTTGAGTTTCCAGAAACTTGACAAATGCCTGAGAGCACAAACACATGCAAGTCAGCAAACTGACCTGAAGTATAGAATCCACTTCACGGATGTTTGAAAGAAATTGATTTCCCAGTCCCTGAAGTCAACAACCAGGTAAACATTTTCATATATAAACTAGTCAGGTAAACATTTTCATATATAAACTAGTGAAAAACACTCATCGACATGTTCTGTGCTGCATCAGTAATAACACGAAGAACAACCGGTACCTCTCCTTTGCTTGCTCCTTTGACTAGGCCTGCAATGTCGACAAGCTCAATGGATGTCGGGACCGTCTGCTTGGACTTGCTTAATTTTGAGAGCACGTTCAAGCGAGGATCGGGAATTGCCACGACACCAGTGTTTGGGTTTATGGTGCAAAAGGGAAAGTTTGCAGCTTGGGCCTTCCCATTTTCAACCTAATAACATCCAGAAACGAACTCACATTTCGTTATCATGAGAAGTAAGTATATGCCAATTGCATCTCACATTGCGAAACATAAAAACCATTCCATCACGCAGTCATCGTTGCAAGGACAGAAATTATGCAGTGAGCGTGAATAACACAAGAAACAAGAATAATTCATCAAAACTCTCTTCAAGTTCCAATCATATTAACCATTTCAACCTTTGGACGACAGCATCTCTAAGTGGCAAAACATCGAACACTTAAAATGCAGTGACATTGCCCCTACAGTCCTACACGCACGCTTCATCTACCAGAAAAACCATTGCACGAATAGAAGGAGCAAATTTCATTGCTCCCGGCTAGTTCGAGCTCTGGAAAGACGACATCCTTCTCACGGACAGGAGTAGTTTTAATTCTAAGGCAGCGGGTTCTGTGTGTGCTCAATTGGTGACTTACAATGGCGTTGAAGAGGGTGGACTTGCCGACGTTGGGCAGGCCGACGATGCCGGCGTGGAGGCTCATGCTAATCTTCGCGTTGCGGCCCGAGGAGTACCGCCGCGCGCCCCCGCCGCCGCCGACGACGCCCCGGCTCCGCTGCCAGCGCAGGAGGAGCGCCGAGGAGGCGCACGAGGAGGGCAACGGCAAGGGCGTCGTCGCCGGCACGGCGGGCGTCCGCGTGAACCCCACGAACGGACGGCGGCCGAGGGTGCGGGACATCGTCGCCATGGGCGCCCGCCGAGAAGAGCAGTCGCCGCCGGCGCAGGAGCGTACGGTGAGACACACACACGAGGGACTAGCGCGAGATAGAACGATAGAAAGATGGATGGCACGTGAGCGGCACGTGAGCGTTAAAGTCCATAGCACAATTTTCTGCCTCGTTTTCCCTCCTCGCCTCGCCTCGTCTCGCCGGCGCTGCCATGCGCCGCCGCGTCCTCCTCCGCCTCAGGCCGCCGGCGCGGCGACGCCTCTGCGCGGCGCTCTCGACCGCGGCCTCAACGACGGCCGCCGCGCCCAGCGCGTACCGCCTGCTGGCGCTCCTCCGCGGCTGCGTCGCGCCGCCGCACCTCCCGCTGGGCCTCCGCATCCACGCCCGCGCCGTCACCTCCGGCCTCCTCGCGGCCGCCGACGGGCCGGAGGGCGCCCTCCAGACGCGGCTCATCGGCATGTACGTCCTGGCGCGTCGCTTCCGGGACGCCGTCGCGGTCTTCTCCTCGCTCCCGCGCGCCGCCGCCGCGTCGGCGCTCCCCTGGAACTGGCTCATCCGCGGGCTCACCATGGCCGGACACCACCGCTTCGCCGTGCTCTTCTACGTCAAGATGTGGGCCCACTCGTCGGCGCCGCGGCCCGACGGCCACACCCTCCCCTACGTCGTCAAGTCGTGCGCCGCGCTCGGCGCGCTCGCCCTCGGCCGCCTCGTGCATCGCACCGCCCGGGCGCTCGGGCTAGACCGCGACATGTACGTCGGGAGCGCGCTCATCAAGATGTACGCGGACGCCGGCCTCCTCGGGGGCGCGCGCGAGGTGTTCGACGGAATGGCCGAGCGGGACTGCGTCCTGTGGAACGTGATGATGGACGGGTACGTCAAGGGCGGCGACGTGGCCAGCGCAGTGGGGCTGTTCGGAGCCATGAGGGCGTCCCGCTGCGACCCCAACTTCGCGACCCTGGCGTGCTTTCTGTCTGTGTGCGCCACGGAGGCTGACTTGCTCTCCGGGTTGCAGCTGCACACCCTGGCGGTGAAGTATGGGTTAGAGCCGGAGGTCGCCGTGGCCAACACGTTGGTGTCAATGTATGCCAAATGCCAGTGTTTGGATGATGCGTGGAGGCTGTTTGACCTGATGCCACGGGACGATTTGGTAACCTGGAACGGGATGATATCTGGGTGCGTTCAGAACGGGCTTGTCGATGATGCACTGAGATTGTTCTGTGATATGCAGAAAAGTGGTCTTCAGCCTGATTCAGTTACACTGGCGAGCTTGTTACCAGCTTTGACCGATTTGAATGGTTTCAAGCAGGGGAAGGAGATACATGGCTACATTGTCAGGAACTGTGTGCATTTGGATGTCTTCTTGGTGAGTGCTTTGGTGGACATATATTTCAAGTGCAGGGATGTGAGGATGGCACAGAATGTCTTTGATGCTACAAAGGCCATCGATGTGGTTATTGGTGGCACAATGATCTCGGGTTATGTTCTTAATGGGATGAGCGAAGCGGCAATGAAAATGTTTCGATACCTCTTGGAAGTGGGCATCAAACCAAATGCTATCATGGTGGCTAGCACGTTGCCAGCATGTGCTAGCATGGCTGCTATGAAGCTTGGTCAGGAGCTCCATGGGTATGTTCTGAAAAATGCATATGAAGGAAGGTGTTATGTGGAGAGTTCATTAATGGACATGTATGCGAAATGCGGAAGACTTGACCTTAGCCATTATATCTTCTCTAAGATGTCTGCTAAGGATGAGGTGACATGGAACTCGATGATTTCAAGCTTTGCACAGAATGGGGAACCTGAAGAAGCTCTTGAGCTGTTTCGTCAAATGAGTATGGAAGGAGTGAAGTACAGTAATGTGACCATATCTTCCATCCTATCAGCATGTGCAGGCTTACCAGCTATATATTATGGAAAGGAGATCCATGGTATCATCATAAAGGGTCCCATAAGAGCCGATGTGTTTGCTGAGAGTGCTCTCATAGATATGTATGGCAAATGTGGGAACTTAGAATTGGCTTTTCGTGTTTTTGAATTCATGCCTGAGAGGAATGAAGTGTCATGGAATAGTATAATCTCTGCCTATGGGGCTCATGGCCTTGTTGAAGATTCGGTGAGTTTATTATGCCGCATGCAAGAGGAAGGATTCAACGCAGACCATGTAACATTCCTTGCTTTGATATCTGCTTGTGCTCACGCTGGGCAGGTTCAAGAAGGACTCCGACTTTTTAAATGCATGACTGAGGAATATCAGATTGCACCTCGGGTGGAACACTTAGCTTGCATGGTTGACTTATATAGCCGGGCTGGGAAGTTGGATAAAGCCATGCAATTTATTGCTGACATGCCTTTCAAGCCGGATGCTGGCATTTGGGGTGCTCTTCTCCACGCTTGCCGTGTGCATCGCAACGTTGAACTTGCAGAGATTGCTTCTCAAGAACTATTCAAGTTGGATCCTCAAAATTCAGGTTATTATGTGCTCATGTCCAATATCAATGCTGTTGCTGGACGGTGGGATGGTGTGTCAAAAATGAGAAGATTGATGAAGGATAAGAAAGTTCAGAAGATACCTGGTTACAGCTGGGTAGATGTTAATAACACCAGCCATTTATTTGTTGCAGCAGACAAAAGCCACCCTGACTCTGAAGATATTTACATGTCTTTGAAGAGCCTTCTTCTAGAATTAAAACATGAAGGTTACGTTCCCAGGCCGGACATATGTTATACCATGCAACCAGACAACACCACCCAGGTTCAGCAATGATTTCTCTGCATATTATTTTATTCAGCATGCATTTTCATAGTTCAAACCCTCGTTCAACCATTGCGTTTCATTGTTCTTATCACCTTCTGTAACTAAAATGATAAAAAATGAACTATTTGGACAAGGTACAACTGTATTGCTGACCCATCCATGTCAAACTTCATAAGACACAGGAATCAGGATCAGTTATACTGTCATTGCTAATGAGGTGACGACATATTACATTTTTTCCCTTTAATTTTAACATAGTTCGCAGGTTGGTCAAAAATATCATTCTGGTATATCTCCCTTTTTTCTTCTCGAACATGCACCCAAATGCATGCCACTGTATTAGGATTTGAAGAACTAAAAACCAAAGCCGACCAAAACCCAAAACTGTACAGTTAGCCTACTTGTATAATGTATATAATGCCTCTCTGTTACTGTGTATCTCCTGGCAAGGGATTGCAGAAAAGTCATTTTAATATGGTATAGTCGTTTAGTGATTTGCTTGCTTGTTTTGTTCTGTTTCTATGTTGCTGTAGAAGGCAAGGTTGGGCGATTTGGAAGACTGTTCCATGCAGTTAGTTCTATTGTCCTCTCCATTGCAATTGAGAGTATACTAATGTTCTTTTCTTACTGCAGGTAATGGCAATTTGATTGCCCAGTGGAATCTGATATTCTGATGGTGATAAAAGGAGAATTTGTTATTGTACAAATTGTTGCATAGAGCAAAGCAAATCTTCTAATGCAGTACGTTCCATGTTTCCATGTGAAGAAGTGGCGAGTTGACTTGCTTGTGCATTAGCTGAACCCTAAACGCTCAATTCGTAATGCAGCAAGAACACAGGTCCCTTTTGTTTTGTTTGTTTCCTGGTTGACTTTTTTATCATCCTTTGCAAAGATATGATAGTTGTAAGAAAAAACCTGTTCTCATTTTCTCCTTTTTGTTTAACTACGAGTTATAATTCCTAACACTGTACTTTTCCACAGAAATTCAAATGGCCATGTATCACCTGTACACAGGCGCTGTCCGATCAGCAAAGTTTATATAATTCTTTGAAGGGTCAAAATCTCAATGCTGGCAGTTAATTCCTTGGACTGTGTAAGTTCTGCAAGCTAACTTGTATGGCTTTTCCGTCTTGAACCTGGACAACATTATTTTATTTGTGCGCCATAATGTTCTAGAAGCTATTGGTGTAATTTCTTGGAAAGTTTTTTTCCGGTGAAAAGAAAATCTAAAAGTTCTATCCGGATGGATAAATCTAAGCTATTGGTGTAGATTGTGGTAAAAGTTAATCACTTTTGTCCAGTGACATGAACAAAAATAAATAAATCCAATTCTGTTGGTTCTGAGTTGCGCGCTTTTGCCCTCTACACAAAATTTTGTCATTATGTAAGCATAGTTATGCAGGTTGACAGGCCTGTGAAAACTGAAAACCATAAGAACACGTGAGCTCCAACAATTTCACAGCAGCATGGCATGCTTATGAAACAAGATTGTGCAGCACAACAAGGTTAACGATGAAATGTGCGTGACCTGTTGAGTCAGACGATCATTTTAACTGATCTGAGGGTAATTTTATCGTTTCTCCCTACTGCTATGTGTACACCTTACGAACAAGTCTTGTATCATCGAATTGATCGCCATATATGCTGGGTGGTATGGCTTGGAGATATCCAATAGGTCTGCTCAAATCTTGACAAGAAATACTATTGTTTCATGACCATATCCATATGAAAATTCACATTTGCTCTTCAGATGTTCCTGAACAGACTATAAAACAGTAGTTAATTGGTTGGCCATATATTTGTTTTTGTGAGTTCATACTTCATACATGATATGGAATCAGTTGCAGAAAACTAACTCAAATACATAAAACATTTGACATCAGTCGATGTATTGGTCCATAATTAGAACTTGAACAATAACAATCTCACATGCTCAAGTTTGGCATGGTTAAGCTCAAGGTCACTTTACATGTCATAAGTCACGCTTGTTAACTCTTATTATATTCCTGCAAGAGAACTTGACTCATATCTCATCATCCAATATTTTCAGATCATTTGGAAGCTTCTCACGCCGTATCTGCGCAAGGCTCTGGGGATTTCTTGTGGCGTCCAGCATCCTGTCCAAGAATTGAACGAACCGGCGATCCTCATGTGCAACCTTTGGGTCTGAAAACCTGCCGAGGTTATCTTGATCCTGCACCATTACCAGCAAAAGGCATCGATAAATGGACGAACTCTTCAAGAGAAGCAACAGGCACATGGTGCTAAGCATCGCCCAGAAATACCAGTGTTGTTTATTTGCTCAGAGGTATGCGCAGGTTAGGTTTGTTTCATGGCTACCTCATCGTTCGATTTGAAACCGTAAATAAAACGCTGAACAATCTAGCATTTATTCGCTCAGACCAAGAAAACCTTCAGCCGTTATAAAAACATGTTGATTTGGCGGAGAAATGGGTCCATGAGCATCCATTGCTTTGCCCATGAGCCAAGTTGCAGGAAGAGACCCTGCATCCATCCATTCCTGGGAGAAATTTGTGGGTAAAGTAAAGAAGGGCGAACCTTGCTTGCGCTGCCCGCGCCGGCTTGCTCACACGCGACGCTGCAGAATGATGGATGGCTCGCCGGAGAAACCGGACGGCGGAGCCCCTCCCCGCGGCTGAACAGCTGCGGCCGGCGGTCGCCTCCTGCGAGACGGCAGATGGAATGGATCCTCCTGAGCAGCATCTCCGACGCCATGCTTGTTCCTTTCTCTTCTAGCTTTCCCCTGCTCCAAGGAGTACTTGGGTGGGAACAGAATAGAGCCGTCCAGGGTGTATTAGTAGCAGCAGCAGCAGCAGTACGCAAGGTATCGCATCATCTTGGCTGGTCGCGGAGGGCGTCAGTTGGTGACCTCGTTTGAACCGACCGGGTCGTATGGACCGTTGACCGGTAGTACAAGGTTAGTTGAAACCTGAGTAGATTTTTTTTCTAGAAGAGTTGAAATTTTGGTGGAAGTGGAACGCGTTTGGTCTCTTCGCTGGTCACTTTTGTTTAATTGTTTTCAGTCCCCAGGCTTAGTTAGCCTCTGAGCTGCGATATATAATAATAACCTAATAGGACTAAGCGTGGGTTCCAAGTTTAAGTCCCCAGGCTTAGTTAGCCATGGTTGATCGCAGCCATGCACTCCTTTGTGTGCACGGCTGGGTCAGAGATGGTCCATTGCAATACGCAACGCACAGCAGTAGTGAACAGTGAAAGCGTAGAGGTTCAGCTGGAAAAGATGCCATCACATGGCCAACTTATATAAACATGTGATTCAGATTCTTCAGAGTGCTAGCAGAGTCAGTAGCTGCACACATCTGGAGATCATATTCATACATCCCTAGGGGAAAACCTTGGACATGCCACACAGAATTTTACCGACAGCGACGTCGGACGGCACAAAAAATAGCTATCGCACGATTTGACTCATTGCATTTTTTTTCTCCAGCCAACTCGCAATAGATTCTCCGGTCGAAATGGTTGCTCTGCAACTCAATTGTAGATTTATGTGTTTGGTATCACCGATGACTTCCGATCCAAGACCTGAACTTCCCCTTTCGACGCAATTACGGCATACGGCCTGCATGTAACAGATTGTAATATCTTAGACACTGCAGCGTGTAGCTCCATATGAGTTGTTTGCTTTGTGGTCTAATAGCTTTTTGTTTGTTTGTTTGTTTGTTTTTGAAGCATGCTGGTCAAAAACTGGATTTTGTTATAGAAATTACTTAGGTTGAGAAACTTACGTAGTGTTGCAAATTATCCCATGGTCCACAACGCCAACGATTTTCTCCAAGCCTTCTGCTACCTTTCCTGCACGGTGACCAAAGGAACCAGCTAAAAACTCCACTGGAGAAATAGTTTCTGATTTATCATGTTGAATTTAGATCCTCCGAGGGGTAACAGGCTTCCATTTACACACATACCAAGATCCTGGATTGGGGTTGTGAAGATAACATCAAGTATGTGATGGCCCTCTTTGGTTACCAGTGGGAAGTCGCCTCCTGATGGACCGGCAGTTCCAATTGATGGCCTCCTCCAAACCTTCAGGCAATCACACCATGTTTATCAGTCAAAAGGGTTCTCTTTTTGCCGGGTCGGCGGGGCACGGACAGGTTTCAGGTTCAGAAATCCATTAGCTGCTCAGAGTATGAAATTTTAGAAATTATTAAGAGATTGATAAGCTGTGCACCTCTGCATCGCCTAGGAACAAATCATCAATCTCTTCAGCGGTGTCGATCCAGTTTCCCTGAAATGATCTGCCCCTCTCTTAACGAACATTACATAGAACTGATCTGATCTATGGTGGCAGGAGGTAGAGATTGCTTACACTTTTGACCAAAACTGGAATGGATCCCTCGATGCCATTCACATATTTGTCGTTGTCAATGATAAAAGCAACCTTGTCAGCCGATTCAACAATACCCTGGGGATCCAGACCAATCAAGAGTTGCGTATAGGAAGATGAGATAACCATATAACTGGCACAACGAAAGTATCCGAAGTGAATGGAAGCAAATAATTACATCACATTTATTTTTATCAGAACAACGCTAATTCCATTTTGATGAACTTACTATGCTGCATACTTTTTCATTTTTTCAGGAAACAAATGGACACATGACGATTTAGACACGAGTCAGGCAGCCTGAATGAAATGGTTAATAATTGGTTTCTGAAGAGCTGGCTTAACAAGTTTCTGAAGAGTTGTGCTAACCTTCTCTTGTATGAAAGAAGGCTGCCCGCTTTCAGTTTTCCCGCGCCCGATGACAGCAGCGAGTGTGCCCTCTTCAATTACATCAGCATCAGTGAAAGCAAAATCAATCTATACGTCAGTGAGCATGGTTTCAGCCAAAATTCTCTTATTTCTTGCCTGCAAGATTTACAATGGTGACAGCAGAATAGAGCTTACTTGGGCGCCTTCCTCGTGGCTGCCGACCTTTATCCCTGCTTTCTCCGCCTCACTTGCACAGATCACAGACCTGGCTGATCAACCCCAACAACCGATTAGACGCAACCGATGATCGAACTGAGCGAATGCATGAGGGATTTCAGATGTTCAGGATGCAAGTAAAGCTCATGTGGCACAGATGAACCACGGATTGGCAGTGAAGCAATTGGAACGCTTACGAGGGTATGCCGACAATGCCGGTCAGCGAGCCTCGCCGGAGGCGCGTGCCGAGGTACTGGACAGCGAGCCCCGACGCGGCGCCGGAGCCGAGCCCGACCACCATGCCGCTCTTCACAAACTCGTCCACCTGAATCAATGCCGCATAACACACGAGATAATTGTCTCGGCATTCAGAGGAAGCCATGTTGGATGCCGGCGGGCGGAAGCGTCAGCGAGTGCTCTCCCTTATTACCGTGAGCTTGGCGGCATCGAAGAGGCGGACGACATCGGCGTCGGCGGCGGCCGCGCAGGCCACCGAACGTCGTCCCCCGAGACACCGCGCGGCGCGGTGCGGCCGCGGGCGCCGGCACAGGGGAACCGGCGCGTGCGAGCTTGCCGCGATGCTTGCTCTGGCGACTGCCTCCATGGAGACGAGCGGCGTACACGGTGTCTGCCTCCCTGCTGGAGAGTCAGCTTTGCCGGTGTAGCGTAGCGGTTTCGAGACCGGCCACACAGTTTGGGTAAGCACCACCGCTTCAGAGGATAAGGAGTGTGACAGCGCACAAGCGGCGCGACAAATTCAAAGTGAAATAAGATGTGTTGGGACTTGGGAACCCATGTTTTTCTATGTTCTGCCCACTCCAAGAAATTGTGAAGTTATCTGTTTTTTTTATAGATTTCCATCGTTATATAATGATATGTACTATTGTTAGAGATAACAGTAAAAACGCGTCACGTGTTAACTACTCCCTCCGTTCCTAAATATTTGACTTTCTAGAGATTTCAAATGAACTATCACATATTGATCTATGTAGACATATTTTAAAGTGTAGATTCACTCATTTTGCTTCGTATGTAGTCACTTGTTGAAATCTCTAGAGAGACAAATATTTAGGAACAGAGGGAGTAGGTGTTATTGAGCGAAAGTGTTGCTCTAATCTCATGCACAAATATATTAAAAGACATGATTTTTTTAATGAAGCCATGTTTTTTGAATGAACATCAACAAGTTTTCCAACATACGACAAAATTTCTCCACCAAAATACATTTGTAGAGGTGCGTGTCAAAAAAATGTGTGCTCCAAAATGTGTCTTTTTGAGCCTTGAATTTTGTTTTTTATGTACAGGCCTCCATGGATGTCACTTCAAGGTGAAATTATGCAGGATGTTAGAAATTTTGTTTGTTTATCCACAAAAAATTCAGATGTTTTTTTACTTTCTTTTTGCAGTTTACTGTTTATGCGAGTGCATTTATGGTCAAGATTAGATTATCCATGCCCGTTATTGAGGGGGTGTTTGGTTCAGAAGTCTTAGGATTTTTTCTAGTCCCAGAGACTAATCAAAAAAGACTATCCAGTAGAGTCTTTTTCTAGTCCCTGTAGAAAAGTCCCTTCCATTTAGTTCCTAGGGACTTTTTAGGGACTTTTTCTAGTCTCTGGGACTAAAAAGTCCCTGAACCAAACATCCCCTGAGTAGCTTTTTATGTTTGCGGAATCTTTAGCAATTAATACTTGTATGTCTTCGTGTTGTACTCTTAAACTCAAGCGTGCCTTAGAGCATCTCCAGCCATTCGGCCCCTATGGCGTCGAAAAAGAGCGGCCTAGGGGCGAACCGGCACTAGATTGGCCCCTGGGGTTCGATTCTCCCCAGCCACGCCCGCAGGTGCCGCCCCCAAGGCGCCCCATATTCAAACTTGATCGTTCCCGCTCAAAAAAAAGCCACAATCCGGCGATCATCGCAATAGTTCGGCGATTCGGCGCCACAGTTCGGCGATCAAATGAAAGGATAGGCAGTAGTTCGGCGCACAAAGGACGCGAAAGGAATGCATCAAACGTCGAGTTCGACCTCCGGCGTCGTCGTCGGCGTATGCGGGCTGGGAGGAGTCGACGCGGCTTTCGGACTGGTCAGCGCGGCTTCTGTGCTGCTGGGCGTCGCGGGGTCATCCTCATCAGTCGGGCTGGGCGGCAGCGGTGGTGTTGGCGTCGGCGTTGGCGTCACCGGTATCTGGTTCAGGATGAGGCCTCGCTCCCCCAAGAACCACGCCTTGAGCTTCTCGTCGCCGCTCTGGAGCATGTCGGCGCCGCCCATCAAGAAAGCCAGGTCGTTGTTCCTCTTCTTCGCGGCGACGTTGGACCGGAGCAAGTCGAGTTTGACGGCGCTGTTCATCATCAAAGCAGCCCACCTCGCCTCAGTTTCTCTTCTCGCTGGGCGGCCCTGGTCTTGGCGTCGGCGAGGCAGTGCTCGATGGACTCTTGCACTCGTGCGGCAGCCGACTTGGCGTGTTTCGCCTTCTTGGCCCCTTTGTTGTCATTCGGGCGCCCGTCGGCCGCGTCTGGGGTCGGCGCATTCGGCTTGTACACCTCCTTGGCCTTGGCGAGGGTGCGCCGGACAGCCGCCCACTTCTCGCACTTGTCGATCCGCTTGAAGACGTGGAGGTACTTGAACTCTTGGTCGCTGTTGTCATTGCGGAACATGGCGAACATGCATAGCAGCTGCGCCGAGGAAAGAACATCAGTCGGCGCTAGCGCGCGCATGGGCGCGCACACGGCGAAAGCAATAGGGTGAGGACGGCGTGCTATACTTGATCCTCGACGCTGGTGCCACTCTTTGGGCGAGCCGCGACCTCCTCGACGATCCCATGCCATTTGTTGCACGCCCGTTTGGATGAGCCCCCAATGGTTCGCCATCGCCTTCGACCCACGCTTCATGTGGACGCCTTTGAAGTAGGGGTCGACGAGCTTGTGCTCGTCGAACTCGGCCTTGATGCGGCCCAATACGTCTCGATGTTCTGGTTTGTGCCGGTGATCGGGTCGAGGCAGATGACCTTCCACGCTTCGACGAGGCACTCCTCTTCCTTGGACGCCCACTTGATGTGCGGCTCGCCGGTCTTGGCCGCCGTCTTCTTCTTCTTCTTTCCTTTCCTCGTCGGCACCGGCTCCTCCTCCTATTCTTCCTCCTCCTCCGGCTCTTCCTCGCCGTAGTCGATCTCGTCATCCATGTCGCCGAGATCAAACGAGCCGTCTTGGGTAGTGAACTCGGGGGAAGCGGCGGCGGCAGCCGAGCCGGCTGCGATGATGTCTTTCATGTCGGCCTCTGTCGCGTCGGCGTCGCCAAGATGCGACGAGGAGGAGGCTTGGGAGTAGAGTCCACGACGGAGAGGTGGCGTCGGTGAGGCCGCGTAGTCCGGCGGTGAGTACATGTACGGGGGTACTGCACGCCAGCGAACGCGGGCGAAGGCGTACGCTGGACTGGGCGCCCATGGGGGAAGGTGATGTTGGGGTTGAAACCACCGTGGGCGTCGCCATCGGCATAGCCCGGCGACGGCGTGCTCCATGGGTGTGGCGACGACGAGAACCCGGCCGGAGAGCCGACGCTTTGCTTGCTCTAGGCCGCGTGCGGGCCGTGCCCACCGGGTGGATTCATCATCGCCGCGCGCGCCGCCTTGGCTTGTTCGGCCGCCGCGCGCTCCACCTGCTCCGCCGCTGCTGCGGCCGCCACGTGCGCCACTCTCTCCCTGGCCTTCTTGGCCCTGTTGCGCCTATCGGTGGTGACGGCCTCCCGGCGCTGCACATCCGCCTTTCAGTCGGCGTTGGTCATGCCCGGGGGCTTGGACGGCGGCGCCCTCGGCTTCCTTTGCTTCGGCTGGGCGACGACGACGGATGTGGGATCCGTCGCGGTGCGGGGCATCACGTACTTCTTCGGCGGCATGGCGTGCGGAAGGGTAGGGAGGAGACGGAGTTTGGCGGGAGGAATG